>NW_015160236.1:349592-361934 GCF_001447785.1 Gekko japonicus
TGGATGATCTATGCATGGAATAAAAGGTTATTGCATTAATATTTATTTTACCAGGTAGTTGTTGAATGCATTTTATTAGTTGGACAATGTTAAAAAAAAAATTAGTGTTTAGAGTAAAATCCATAAATAGTACTGAAAAATGCACATAATGAATGAATGCATTAATTATAAGGAGAGTGCTGATTCTGATTATTTCTCTGAATTTCATATTGGCCACCTCTTCCTTTCTCTTCTCTAACATTTATTTAAGTCGATGACCACTGATGTGTGAATATTCTCTTATCCTTAAGGGGATCATTTTTATGGCTTTAATAGTGTCTAGTATATCTTCATCTAGCAGACTGAATAGTCCAGACTTAGCCCAAGGTCGTCTAGAGCTTGGAAGCTAAGCAGAGTCAGTTGTGGTCAGTACTTGCATGGGAGTCTGCCAAGGAAGACCAGAGCTGCTATGCGCAGGGGAAGGCAATGGCAAAACCACCTTTGCTCCTCTCCTGCCTTGAAAATCCCATAAGGTGGGAACTTCATGGGATCGCTGTAAGTCAGATGTGACTTGATTCCACTTTATTATTATTTAATTAGTATGTCTTCATAAATTAAGCAACCAGGCCAGCCTTTTAAGTTTAGTGATAGCTTCCTCCTAACCTGAGTCAAGGTTCCAGGCCCATGTTCTCTACAGTCATCAGAGGTCATTTCGGGGGGGATCGTGGGGGATCGCAGTTCCCCCGGGTGAGGTACGGGGGCGGGGCACACGACAAAGCCTCGCCCCCTGCTTCCGGCCACCCCGCTTCCGGCCCTCATTCAGCCAGGAGGAGGCAGGAGAAGAGGGAGGGTAAGTTGCTTCCTCCCTGCCTCTCCCCACCCCTGCCTGCCTGGGGCCAGGGAGGGCCTTCGCGGGGCTTCCTTGCACTCCCGCCGCCCTTGCAGGTCCACCGCCGGGCCCCTCATGGGGCTCGGCAGTGGAGCTGCAAGGCCGGCGGTGGCCGCGACTGTTGGGGGCGGGGTGTGTGGCCTTATGACACACTTCCGGTGATGTCGGGGGGGCGGCCTTATGACACACTTCTGGTGATAGGGGGTGTGGCATATGCTAATGAGTTATGCTAATGAGTTCCCCTAGCTCTTTTTCTACGAAACGACCCCTGACAGTCATCTGCCACATATCCTGATGTTGCTGTGAGGAAACTTGGTCTACACGTTGTGCTGGCCTCTTTGTGTGTACAGGTAGCCAAATGCTGCAGCTGTCCTCTCGGTTTATTGTATGACATGCCCATCTTTGTTTTTACAGCTGCATTGTTGTCATTTTTCCTAAAACATACAACCATTTGGAATTTTTTTTTTTTTTAAAAAAAGGTTCTCCTTAATACTGTTCGTTCCGCCAAAGACATTCCCTTGGTTGAACTGATGTAATTGTTTTCTGTTTTACAGTTTCAGACTTTGTAGAATTGACATGTCGAGTATTGGGATGGAGAAAGGAGTCAGAATGGTTAGCTTTTGGCTTAATTAGTTGACATCTGATCCAATGCTTCATTCAAATGGATATGAACACATGCATGCATAAAGCTTTCCAAAGGATTTGTGCTGAACTTTCAGAATTATCATCTAATTTGCCTTGATATAGATATAAATACGAATTGTGGCCTTTTAGAAGGCCTATTGTAATTACTGATGTCTGTAATGTCATGCATTCTCCTTTCCCCCCAAAGTGCAGCACCATTCACTTTTGCTACTATTTGTGTTGTGCATCAGACACTCTTTCTGGTTATTTCACAAACATTGGGTAGTAAAGAATTAAATTGGTGGATTGGATTAAGTGCCTGGAAGAGTGCTGAAATTGGGAAGATTGACAGACGTTCTGATATTTTAAAAATTGAGTGAAATGGTACAGAAATGGAACTACAAATGAATGTTCTGTTCCGTGTGCCAAAATAACTTTGCAGTTTGTACAACCTATCCATTGTCACTTTTAAATTCAGAAAGACAAATAATCAGAATGCAGGGTTTTTTTTCTTTCTGAAAGGGTACTTTCAAATTCGAAACAGATGGGATATCTTTCCTTCCTGCAGGATACAGGCAAAAAAAGCAGTTGAATATTCATACGAAATGTGGTACATAATGCTTTTTATTCTTTCATGTTCTTATACTCTTAACTCTCAAAATGTGCCTTTCACTTATTTGATTTTTCATAATAAATTACCAAAAGCAAAGTACAATAAAATCCATTTAATTTACAGCAAGAGCAAATAACATGATTTTGAGGGTAGTGGTACCGGTGGAAGTAGGCTTGCCATTCCCCAGGTCTGGGCGGAGGTCCCCCCACTTTCACGGGCTCCTGCCCACCATGGACCAGCTGGCTGTGGAGGGCAAATTCCCCCATCCCCCCAAAAGTGTCATCCTGCACAATGTGCTGACATCTCCCAGAAGTGACATCAGCGTGTTGGTGATGTCGGGAGGTGGGGTGTGACACTCTGCTTTTGGGGCAAAACTCTATGGTTTGAGGTCATTTTCCCCATAGAGTTTTGCCCAAAAAGCAGAGCGTCACCCCCAACATCAGTGACTGGGTGACATCAGTGAGTCTCATGACATCCCTCCCACTCCCGAAATGGCCCCCATAGCCCCCTGCTGGCGAGACAGAGCGACCTGGTAACCCTAGGTGGAAGATAAGTAGTTCAAAGCGTGTGATCCTAAATTGACCAAAAAAATCTTGTACAGACATATTGTTTTACATTTGCAGGACTTTATATACGTGTAATTTCTAAAAGTAGGCA
Source organism: Gekko japonicus (assembly GCF_001447785.1). Lineage (NCBI taxonomy): Eukaryota > Metazoa > Chordata > Lepidosauria > Squamata > Gekkonidae > Gekko > Gekko japonicus. The sequence continues at coordinate 352,355 of NW_015160236.1, forward strand.
TGTGAACTATATGTTCATATGGACAGCCTGTAAAATATTTCCATTGAGGTTTGCTCATTACACATTCCATCTAAAACTGATGTTGGTTCAGAGGTTTGTGAGTGAAACTTAACATATCAAATGGTCCCTGAGTTATTACAACTTGAGGCTTCTTGGAGGTTGCCATTTTTATGACTAGTACTCTTGAGATGTACACTATAAAAAAAATCTATATTGATTTCAGATCTGGATTTCAGGGAGGGCAAAAGTATTGTTATCCCAGTTTTTATAGGATTACCAGTACTGTTCCAAAATTCCATCTTGGAGCATTTTTTCGGACCTGGAATTTTGGGTATGACTTTTAAAATTTTTTACCTGCCCTCACCCAGAGGCAGCAGAGGTGAGGAGGGAAGGAAGGAGAGGAAACAACTGGCCCCAGGGAAACAACTATTCGCATGTTTGTTTCCTTTAAATTTAGATGCTAACAGCTGAGAGGAGTCAGGTAGGCCTGGTCTCCTCAAATTTTTCAAGGGAGGAGGGAGCAAACGAGCCCAGTCATCATGCCAGTATTGCCCTTGCAGAAAACGTTTCTCAGCTGCCAGCGTTGGAGGCAGCAGAGCCTTCCCCCGTAGCTGGAAAATGGTCAGCTGGCCAGTGGGATCCAGCACTCCTGTGGGGCTTGGCTGCCTCATGGGAATTGCCTATGGATGGCACTCCAAGTCAACCCACACGAAATAATGGACCTGGCCCCTGTAATGCCTTGAGGAAAGAATGGGCTGTCATTTCCTATGGCTAGACCTGTCATACTATTCATAGAAGATTCCCTCTTAGCTGCTATTATGCTTCTCTTAAAGGGCCATTATGTTCTATGGGGAATGGCCTTTTAAAGAGAGGGAAGAAAGACTCTAACAGCTGTTTCCCTGGGGAGCTGCTTCTCGTCTTTCCCTCCTTCCCCATACCTGGCCTCTTCAGAATACTTCCAAAATTCTGGGAGATTAATTTTCATTAATATTTTGGGTCCCTTCAGGTTTACCTCAGCTGACCTGAAAAAGCCATTTTTGGCCAAGGGTTTCCTGAGCCCTAAGTAAGACCAATGAGTCAAAGTGAATATTGGGTAATGAAATAGTTCTGATTTAAAAATCTCATCACCTGCTTCTTACATTATTATTTTTTAAACGGACAAGTGGGCCATAGGTGAACTTTACTCTAGGCTTGCCATCATTCACTCTGCTTTCAGATGTTTCTACCAATTTCAGCTGACCTGTAACAACACCATATAGTTCTAACCAGTAATTAGAAATAATCCGGCAACTTTACTGGGAAAGGGAAGAGATGTGAAGTTGTAAACATTGGGGGGGAAATGAGTCTCACTGAACTCTGGAAGTCTTGTCTTTGTTGCTAATTTTAGTTTGTGCTGAACTGCACCCTACTAGAGCTGTCTGTAGGATAAGGGTTATCCAGATGTTTTGAGCCAGTCCTTCCTGGTACAGGACAATGTGGTGGGGAGAGTAACCCATCCAGCTTCAGCAGCTCAGCGGATCGGGGGGGGGGGTTCCTTTTTAGTTCATCGCTGTATGAGAAGTCTGAGAATGAAATCCCAAACACAACTATAACTGAACATTTGTTTTGTCTCCCTTGCAGGTGGCAGTACATGTCCAAAGATTTTCATAGCTGTGCCTTGCACTGCAAGCAGCACAGGAAGCAGTACATCTAAGCTGTTTGAGCCGAACATCTGCAATGAAGTGGCTCAGGGAATAAATGGAAGCGTGCCAGTTAAGCACTCGCCACACCCAACTTCAAACCCAAAGCCACAAGGTCAGTAACGATTCCAAATACCTGCCAAGTCCTGACCCTCAGAGGAAGCAAAGTAAACAGTTGCTTTAGCCAAATAGTCATAATTCGTGGCACAAAAAAATTGTTCAAATGGTTTGCAGAAGCAAGCTTTTATTGAGGGTTGGTTGAATACAAGTGTAAGGTATCACTTGCTTATACTAATGAACTAAAATGGTGTAGTGGTTAAGACTGTGGACTCTAATCTCGGAGAAGCGGGTTTGATTCTCCATCCCTCCACATACAGCTGCTGGTGTGACCTTGGGTCAGTCACAAGTTCTTTCAGAGCTGTTCTCTCAAGAGCAGTCCTCAAAAGAGCTCTCTTAGCCCCACCTACCTCACAGGTTGTCTGTTGTGAGGAGGGGAAGGGAAAAGGGTTGTAAATCGCTCTGAGACTCTTTTGGGTAGTGACGGGTCGGGTATAAATCCAATCTCTCCTTCTTCTTTTGTAAAACAACATAAAACTTTAAAAAGAAGTAAAGTCTGAAAATGTAAATCGCTCTGAGACTCTTTTGGGTAGTGACGGGTCGGGTATAAATCCAATCTCTTCTTCTTTTGTAAAACCACATAAAACTTTAAAAAGAAGTAAAGTCTGAAAATTATAACTTTGAGTCATTGGATTCTGAAGTGACCAGAGATAGGAATTAATAGACTGCAGTCTTTCTGATATTTATTTTGTAAACACCCCCCCCAAACCCTAAATTTAGCTTCTCAAGGTAATCTCGCTTTTCTGAGCTGCAAGATGATGTTCCTAGACTGTGAGCTCACATCCTGCAGTAGTGAAGTGAATGAAGGTCTTTGGGAAAACTGAAATGCAGACAGAAAGTGAGATTATGGCTATATCCATCAGTCATGTAGCTCTCAGAGTTACAGGTTACTTCACTCTATTTGAAAATAACATTTGACTCATTTTTATGAGCAGATGCTATTTCTTTATTTCCTATTATTTTTCTTCTGTATCAGTTTAGGATGTCAAATTTAAGAGTTTTTTCCCAGGAAGATGAGAAGAGGGTCTGAGAGCAATGGCATCATTTCTTTATTTCCTATTATTTTTCTTATGTATCAGCTTAGGATGTCAAATTTAAGGGTTTTTCCCCAGGAGGATGAGAAGAGGGTCTGAGAGCAATGGTATGCAAAGTTCTTGACTTCTCTGCACCACAGGAAGGTAACAGCTACATCTTCAGAGGATGCTATTCTCCAGACACTACTGGGACCATCCTCTCCCTATGATAAAGTTAGTAGCATGGCCTCCAAGAGGAAGCACCTACACTCAGCTATGATTAGATCACTAGTAGAAGGGTAGGGCTGGTGTCATATTGTTTGCAGGTGCAGGGCTTAGTAAGAAGAGCTCCTGCAGAGGTCCACAACAAACACATCACACAACAATTTTGGAATAAAAAACAGGCCACAGCTTTTGTTGATTACAGACCAAGGAGCGTTGGCGAAGCATGGGGGTGGATCCTGGAAAATCGAGCTACCCGCCTGCCACCCGATAACCACATTCCTCAGCCCGCCTGCTGAGGGAAAAACCTGGGAGTGACAAATACTACTGTTATCCCAAGGGCGGCTGCCGCTGAGTGGTACCAATTTGACACCTGGAGTGAGCCTAGGCACAGCCCCTGAGATGAGCTTACCGCGTGATGGCTCAAACCCCCAGACTCCTTAAGGGGGTCCCCAACAAAGGGGGAGGTGGACACGCAGGCCCGTGTCGCCCTGAAAAGGATCCACCCAGATGCACAAAACTGCCAGCTGTGACAGCAAGGAACTTAGAAAACCTTTAAACCCAGGGACGGTGGGTGGGGATCCAACAAAAATCGAACTGCCACGCTTCACTGGCAGTGCTGCTTAAATTTTCCTGGGTAGGTTCTACGTCATCACTGCGTGGAGCCTGCCAAATTCAAGGTGACCAATCAGCTAACGTGGAAATAGCCAACACAGTCGCCCTAGGTTTCCGCCTCTGCTGGCCGTTAGCCCGATGGGAGGGGGGGGAGAAGACCACCTCCAGCCCTCTTCTGCCCACGCAGCAATCCAGCCTTTTCAGGTTAGTCTCGACCGTGTTTCTTGAAATACTACTCCCAAAGACCAAGGGCCATTGCTTCATTTTCCTTTGCCAGTGTGGTGTAGTGATTAAGAGTGGTGGACTCTAATCTGGAGAACCGGGTTTGAGTCCCCATTCCTTCACATGCAGCCAGCTGGGTGACCTTGGGCCAGTCACAGTTCTCTCAGAGCTGTTGTCTTAAGAGTAGTTCTCTCAGAACTCTCTCAGCCCCACCTATCTTACAGGGTGTTCTTTGTGAGGAGAGGAAGAGAAGGAGATTGTAAGCTGCTCTGAGACTCTGAGGGAAGGGCGGGGTATAAATCCAACTCTTCTTCTTCTCCTTCTCCTCCTCCCATGGCAATTGAATAACAATAATACTAAAGACACAAAGAAAACCATGTCTTACAAATAATAATGTCTTACAAATAATAATAAAGATACCTCGTTATCTTTGCTCCTGTAGTCCCTAGACTTCCTTCCCTCCTCCAGTCTTCTGCCATATGTGCAGTTTTATAAGTTGTATTGCTACATTAAACAAAATCTCCACTTATATAGCTTTTACATTTCTAAGTTATAGTTGCATAAAAGTAAAATGTCTTGGTCCAAGACTATGTAACAAACAAGAACTGTTTTTCTTTCTTATTGAAAAGAAACAAAAAAAAGTGCAATATGAGGATTGCTTTGACTGTTCTTATTGCTTGGCTTAAATCTGATTATTCAGATGGGCTCAAAAATTTACTTATTCCAGAATTTTTTGTTCAGGGCAAGAAACACCAACTCCATGTATGCTAGTTTCTCCAGATCCTGGGCAATTCAAGTTTTCAGTAGGTAAAAATTTTACTGCAAAGAGAGACTGCATGTGCTACCTTGGTAACCAGTCTACCTTGGTAACCAGATCGCCACACTTCTAGAAACCTTGTAGATTTAGAGTTCTATAAATTACAATCTGCACTAGAGCTAAGAAATTAAATTTCTAGTAGACATCAAAATTTGTGAGTGTAAGTTGAGAATTCCAGGAATAAAATAAGTTTACTCTGACCTGTTCCTTCTGAAATATTTCATGAATAAATAAATATTTGTAGGTAATAGCCACAAACATAACCACTGGGAGTATGTGCTTTGATGCATGTCTTCTGAATTGGAGCTCTGCCCATTTAAAGATCAAATCCAGTTGCCAAGGCCAATGCTTGATCTTCATTTTTCTTCTCTGACTTGTGTGTCACTTCTGGATGCAGCCCTTTGGTGCAATGACCATATGTACCCAGTCTTGGGTTGCTGTTTGGATCGTCTGTGACCCTTGTTCCTTCATATATACCCTGTGCCACATTTGAAGATCTCTCCTGAATTGACACCGCCAGTCGCCATCCTGCCCCTCACGCGGGGATGCTCCTCCAGGCCTCAGATTGGGGGTGGGGTTTAAAGTCACCCTGGGACTCCTTCTTCCCCAGCTGGGAGGTTACATGGCAGTTGTCAACCTCCATCCTGTATCCTCCCTGGCCTGGTTCTCTGAGCCTCCTTTTATAGCTCTCTTCCTTAATTATTGGCCTCCAATAATTCCCCTCCCATATCCCCCCGACGCTGACCCCACCTGGATCAGACACCTGGCCTAGACTCAGCCCTGGCCTGCTGCGTTCTATTGACTTTGACTCACCTCCACCCCCATGCTCCAGAGACAGCCCTTTCACGGCCCTCTCTGTGTCTGGGACGGGCCCGCCGGCTTCAGGCCGCTCCAGTCCATGCCAGCTGCCTCCTCCTTGCCGAGGAAGCTCCAGGCCTCCTCCATCCTCTCTGGCGTGGCGACTGGTGTGTCAGGGCCAGGCCTGGTGGGGTTGTGGAGGAGCGGACAGGTTCGTCAGGGCCAGCGCAGGGCGTCAGTCCCGGACACCCAGTCATTACTAAATTATGTCATTGTCTCTAGCTGAAATGAAAGTTTACAGGGAAATAAGGGTCTATATGCAGCTAGGTGATCAATGTTCCCATGTCTTCCCAGCCTGCAGTGTCAGGGATTGGGACTGAAAGCCCAGTGGCAGGCTGGGTCCATGGAAGCAAGCACTCTATGCTCACTGTTTTCTCTTTTTTTTACAAACATTTTATTAGGATATATCCAAATTACATCAACTTTTACCATACATATATATCTTCCCTATATCCTACCCTCCCCCCTTTCTCCCCCTTCCAAGCATCCCACAGTGCTCCAATCTTCAGTTCACCTTGCTATTTCCCTTACCCACCTTTTTTTCTACTTAATTTCTACAGGTAACATTTAGTTTTTAGTTACATTCAATTCCTTATTCAATTATTACAGTCAATAGACATCCAAACAAAATAATGTATCTTTTCCATCCCAATACTTTTCTAAATACACTTTTAAATCTTTCCAGTCTTCAAAAAATTTTCTTGTCATTTTGTCCATTTCTACCATAAAAAGTAGTTTCTTAATCCAGTCAGCCTCTATGCTCACTGTTTTCATGGTATGGAGACTTCTGCCTTACAGTTTACATGCATTTCTGCATGTCACTTAGTTCACTGCATTTTGTTATGTCAGTGAACTAAGTGACCCTTATATTGCTCTCAAACCAAAATTCATTTTTAACAAACATTTTGTCTTGCCCACCAAGTCACAATGAAGGCGGTAAGGTTTCATTTGATATGTACCATATCAATGTAAAAACAAGAATAAAGCGAGCAAATCTCAATACCCAAACCAGCAAGCATTAGAAGATAATCTAAAATTAGCAGATTGATCAATCAGCAACTGCATTTTAAAATACTGAATGATCCTTATTGAAGGACCAAAAAGGATGGTTTTCATCCACTGGTGGAATGGCTGGCGAGAGAGAGAAGATGTCCTTCACTCTCTGGGGCGTGTCAGAGCCAGGATATTGCAGATCCTGGAGTTTAGATTATTCTTGTTGATATGCCACGATTACTACACACATCTTTCGGTGATGCAACAATGTTTTCCAAAGGCTATGTGTGAGTTTGGTTCTCAGTTTGCCAGTTATAAGCATGATTTAACAGGATAAGAAATAAGCTCACAGGCCTGGATTATGTACTCGATAGCTGTTTTCTAGTAAAAACATCCTTCTGACCTGCAAATCAAGGAAGGCTTGAAATGTTTTCTCTTGGATGTTTTTGTGTGGCTGTTCATTTGAAGACGCTCCTTTAATGGAGTGGAAAATATTCAAAGTCTGTCTTTGCTACTCAGGATTTGTACTGGAAACGAACAATGGCCTGTGACCTGGTTCTGCAGAGTGGTGTTTTGTAGCTCCTTTCTGAAAAGCTGCTTAGAGCTTTGGAAACCAATTGCATCATTATATGCCATTCTTCAGTCGTCGTCCCCCACCCCTGGCATGGGAAATAAATCCTAGAAAGAAGAATCAAGTGTAACATTCAGTTTTGTGTTAACCTTTTAAATGTTACATTGCTACAATTTAGGACCATAAATTACCTAAAGTGAAGTTGTTAAGGTATTGTTGATGTTAGAGGAGCAGTATTCATAAGAGTTCTGAAGCAAAATTCCCTGTTTTTTGGCCATGTCATTGGAGAAAACGGCCTTCAAAAATTATATTAAAATGAAACTTAAAATCATCAGTATTCACTGTGTTTACAGACCTGAATGAAGTGTATTTGCCTCACTGTGACCTCAAAGAAAAAGCGATGCGTTATGATTTGGTCCTAAACCAAAAGATTTGTCTATCCCAAGTCTTACAACAAGCTGTAGAATGTATTCTTCAGAATGCATGTAAATAGGTACAGAAACAGTAGGATAAAACTGTGTGTTATGACTCCTTCTTAGTACGTGAAGTCTCTCGTCAGTTGTTTTGGAATACAAGGGACCAAAATAGTGGAGAAGCCAACAGCTCCTCCACCTATACAGTCCAGCCCAGTTTCCAAACTGTGTGCCATGAGACTGAGAGCTGCTGTACTTCCATGAGATATAAATTAAAGATTCTGGGAAGTACTGAGCATCCGCCTACAGAGATGGTTGCGGTGTTTCTCGATGAATTGGCCTTGTCTCCTCCCAGTCAACCTGTGATGGAATGGAGAGTTTTCTACAAAAAAAATTGCAAACACACGTATTCCTGAAGAATGGGAGAGTTGCATTATGCTGCAGCCTGTACTACTTCGGTGCATGTATCCTTTTCACCTATCAGATGGCAAAAACTTATATTGAAAACAGAAAACATAAATTTTGTAGTAATATATATTGTTTCGACAGGTATAGTCTCATAGTCATAATGGGCTGCAATATATCTAAATATTTAGATATCTAGTTACACTTTATAACATGAAAACACTGAAATACTCAGTAGTGCATTATCATACACATATCATATTAATTGGGGGGATTCTTACATGTAAACGAAGGTAGACTTGATAGTATGTTATGTGCAGTACAATAATTATTATGTAATAATATATCTTGTAGATAATCATCATACTGCATATTCTGAGTGAGTAAAATGTTGTCTTTCACTCATTACAAAAGAAAAATATTTTGTAGAAGGTTTTTTGGTGTTCCCTACAATCTCCCGATTTTTCCAGTTGGAAAAATGAAGGGAAAAAGGGGGAGGAGGCATTTTTCCTTGGATCTGTACAGCTCTACTTATTACAGTAACCCAGCAATATCAGCCCTCATCATAGGAGGCTATCTGTTGCATTTCTGCATGAGTCATGGTTCTGGGCTACTAATCAAGAAGAACACCCAGAATAGTTGACATACCAAATGATGGCAGATGGGCATCTTTGGAGGCAGATGGTTCTTGTTCACAGCAATTCTAAAAGCAAAACTTTTTGAGATGAAAATCCTCCAATTTTGATTCAGGAAATAGTGTTCCTCCAGTTCAAAAATTCTGAAATGTTTCTTGTACTTCTCTTTATATCATTGCCTAAACAGGCAACTTTTGGTCTGGCAGAGACTCTGGCTGCAACCCTGCACATTTCTTTAGGGCTGGCGAGCACACGTGTCTCTAAACATATGCACATTTTAATTTGTTTAGCATAATTTTTGTTAACTTGTACGTGCTTAGCAAGTTTTGCATAAGGTTGGTTTTGTTTTTCCTTTCCCTACTGAAGGTATGTTGTATAACTTGGGAAATTACTGCTGTCATCATGAGATACAGCTGTAATAGTAGTAGAATTTATTACAGTTGCTAGACCAGCCACATACAGCTGTAATTGTGGACATGAATCCTTCTTCCATTCAGTTTCCTTTCGCAGGGTATTCTACGGCTTCTTCCTGTCTCCCTTTCTCCCCTTCCCCCAATAGTTTTATCACCTCTTTTAGTTAGCTAGCTGTTCAATTTTTTGGCACTTATCTGATGTTCACTGGCCTACATCTGCCTGTCAGTTCCAGGGAGAATCCAGAATAGGAAACAGTTCAGTCTCTAGCAGCTGCTGGCAGGTAGATGATAAAACCCATTTCAAAAATCTTCGAGGAGATAATAGACCTATAATGAGCAAACGTGACAGTCTTTTTAAAAACAGAGTAAAAATTATAGCAGTCTTTCCAGTAATTCATTTGTACACCTTTCAAAGAGCTTTGTTAATGCACAGGCTAGTAGGAACTGAGGGCTTTGGTTGTGTTCTAATGACAGAAATATCAGTTCTGATCCTACTAAACTACAGTTAAAATGTATCTTGATTTGTTGATGCAGCTTCTTCTTTTAAAACACCCTGGGTGCGTTCAGACGGGGCGTTTCGGCCGGCATAAACTGCACCGGTTCCAAC
>NW_015160236.1:362342-371101 GCF_001447785.1 Gekko japonicus
GCTGAGAGGGGGGGGGGGGGAGGCAGGGGGGGGGGGGGGGGGGGTAAAGCGGTTACAACCGGTGCACTCAGGATACCACCACTTGGGGACCTAGTAGCAGAATACACCAGTTTAAAGCTCTTTGCAACGGTTAGGGATGGAAGGCAGATGTTCTACGTGTGAACGCCGGTAAGTACACCGATTCCAACCGGTACCTCTACTGTTGTAAATGGCCCGTCTGAACGCACCCCCTGTGTCTTAAGCCCTGCTTTCTGGACTGACTTGAGTTGCTTGAGTGTTGATTCCAAATAGTTTGTGTACCTATGTGTGTGCTAATGTAGTTTTAATGCAAAAATTACCAAGTTGTCTGGATTCACAGCTGTCTGCTTAGAGTTCAGTGTATAGGGCTGACAGGTGTTTTGTACCTTTTCTTTTTTTGGCTTGCCAAGTCTTTCCTCTCATTCCCCACTCTTTGAGCGGTAGAAAGGCCCAGGACAGCATCTTACAGGGTGCCTGGTATTCTTTTGCTTCTTACTACTGCTTGTTTTGTTGCAGTTTTGTAGGCGGGATAGTATGGCTTCTTCTTCTGTCCTAAAATATAGAGAAGATACAGGCCAGTGAAGCTGAAGGTCAAAAAAGAAAAATGACAGTCTTAGAGAGGGCTTGAATGATCCCATGGAGCTTTGGGGGAGTAATGGTTTTGAACAACTTGTGAAATGCTTACCAATGTTTATAGTTTAGTGTGTGTTCCTTTTTTTTTTTTTTACAGTGCCTCCAAAGCCATTACATCTGCAAAATTCACAGTCATCCATTCCCCACCAAACCCCTAGACATAAAGTTTTATATACTGCGAAGCAAAGAATGGAGGAAGTTACATCTACCTCTTCTTGTGTATCAAAAGAGAAAACTAGTAAAGTGTCTGATCTCATCAGTCATTTTGAAGGAGGCAGGTAAACATGTTTTGTGTTTTTCTTCAAAGGTTCCACTACAAATGCGGCATAACTGATAATGAATGAGGAAATGCTCTGTGTTCCTCTTTTATAGCCTTAGTATAGGCAGTTCTTGTGTGTGTTGGTTCTCGTGTGCTGAGAGATACAAGAAAGGGAAGCTGTTAAAAGAATGTGCTGGTAAAGGATATAGGCAGGCTTCTGGTTTACCAGAACTCAGTATTTACATTCCAGTCCATCATCATCTGAATTCAACACAGAAATGAATCAGTTCAACAAGAGTATTTATGCTAGTCTGTTAACAGCTGAAAGACCAGAAAGCCATGCTGAGTTTTGCCATGATTCTACAGGCTACAAGTTGTCATCCTGTTGTAAAAGAAATCCAAGGCTTGGCCTGGAAATTCTTCTATTCAAAATGGGATATTGCGGGCATGTTTTAAAGGGTTTGCTGCTCATCCCTCCTGGTCATGTGGCTTTGATTGGTTTATTGTGTCATGAACCCCTTCCTTTCTTTTCTCCCCCCTAGGCTAGCTCCATCCTTAGCAAAATGTTGATTTACCTCCCTTTTTACTACCCTGCCATTTTAAAAAATGAACTTTTGAAGGAGTCATATCGTTTTCCTGGCTTTGCAGGCTCATTTACCTCAGTATTGGTCGTGACTGTCCAGGGTCTCTCTCAGGCAGAGAGAGGTCTTTCCCAGCATCTGCTACCTGAGAGCCTTTAACTGGTGATGTCAGGAATTAAGCCAGGAACCTACAGGCAAAGCTTGTGTTCTTTCATAGCTGCTCCTGCAGTCTTCCCCCCTGAACTGGGATGCAGAATACTTTGACTGCTCCTTTTCCAGTGGAAGAAAAGAAGCACAAGATAGTAGCCTAAAATAAGCAGGTTTTCAGTGTCAAGAATTAGAAAGTAAATAATATAAGCAAGGGGACAAGGTATCGTTCTACAGAGGATGCTATTGTCTTATTGATAAATCAGGGAAATCATATGTAGTTTTATTTTGGGATGATAGAGGATGGCAGGGTGTGTCAGATGTTGAGGCACTAAAATACACTTAGGAGAAAGCAGATGTGGGTCCCATGTGACTGAGAACAGACGCAGGCCTGAGGTGTGTATCAAAATTGTGGGGAAATATGGAAAATATTTTGTGCAAGTCATTCTGTCATGTCATCATGGTACTTAAACAGTTCACATGTGGAGTGCCACTAACTGAGCATTGTAAGTGTACCTGTCTGCGTTTCCAAACCAGCAGTGGGGAAATGATATGGAGAACAGAAAAAGGGAACAAGACAACAAGCATAGAAAGGAAAATGACAGTAGGAAGTCTGGGCAAACCTGGAAGAAAATATTTCTTGGTGGGACCATTGACAGTTTGCTACGCGTATAAATCTGAAAAACTGTAGCTGGCCATGCATGACCACACTTCACTATAGAGAAATAGACAGGTTGAATCAGAGGCCAGTTCTGACACTGAAAGATGAAAGTATACTGCAGTGATATAAAACAAGTAGCAATAGTTCATAAAGGTAATCCAAAGAAAGAGAGTAGGGAAAAGTAATGTTAAACAAACATACGTTACAGAAAGTAGCTTGAAGTACACGAAAAAGCAAGGAAGTTAGCAACATTAAAATGCTGCATATGTTCAAAATTCAACGTAACATGAAACAAAGTAGGAGCAAAATACTGAAATTGTGAAATTTTCAAAAGTCTCTGCTTTTGTCGACCCATTATGAGACAGCAAGGAAAAGAGAATTGATGCATTTTTTCTTATTCCTGGCAGATGTATTTTTTAAACCACTGTCTGCAGAATGTTTGGAGGACCCAATTATTGTAGCAAAAGAGACATCCAGGTGGGGAATATTAAATTCTCCCCCTCTGCTTGTCATTTAACTTCCCACAGTTACCCATCCAATACCTATTCCCCCAGACAAGCTCTACAGAAGACAAGAGCCTGCTCAACGAAACACTGCACAGCATGATAGAAGTGCCTAAGGGATAAATGGTGAATGCAAGAAGGGTTCCACTTCCCTTGCCCACATGGAGCTCTTCCTTCCTTGTTATCCATGATTGGGGCAGCCCTGGACTGCTCATCCAGTTTGAGCCATAGTAAACAGCAAGATACGCTGTTACAGTACTTTGATTTTAGTGCCAACCGGTTGCACATTTGTAAGATTGTAGCTCTTGGGCTTAGTGCCAACTGGTTGCACATTTGTAAGATTGTAGCTCTTGTTAGTAGAAGCTCACCATTCACTGTGTGCTTTTGTGGCTACCGTTTTTGTTCCACGTTTCCTCTGGTGTCATTGGTTTTGGTAGCCAAGAGGGACAACAAGAGTGTGCTTTACATGCTATGCAAGTATCTGTTCATGTAACATGCATTCACTTTCATTCTCTGTCTCTTATTTTCCTTAGCCCAGCCAATCTTAGTGAGCTGAAAAAAGAGTCCTGTGTTATCAGTGTTGTTAGATCTCAAGGAAAGCATGGGTTGACATCATCACCTCAGCCAAAATTCCTCTCCCAACACCCACTACAAAAGCAGGGAAATAATACAGATCAATCTCAGGATGTACGGAATTGCACGACCAATGGAGTAGTAGCACAGAACCGCTTGGAATGCAGGGACAGCAGGTTGCCAGTTCGTAGTGACAGTACGGCCATTCAGAGTGAAGGTGCTTCATCTGAAAGCAGCTTGGTAAATGGAGAAAGAGAGAGCACAAGTACGGACTCGTTGCAAACTACGGCTGCCTGCAAAGGGCAAACGATCAATAGCTGTTGCCGGACTAGTCCAGATGTGAACACGTTGTTCCCATCTGGAAAAGAAACTGTAGAAATGATTGCTAATGCAGAGGATAAACAGGTTGAAGAGCACATGAAGCAAGACCAGCAACTGGAAACAAAGGTAAGGGGATGTGTTTTCTGTTGCATTCCAAGAGGCCTCTGAAGCTGGTCACTGTGTTCCTCTGTGATTATTCTACAGCCTGGACCCAGACATTGACGGTGTGTTTCATTTGTAGGGTATTGTAGCAGTTTATTATGGAAGTATTTGAGACACGGCCTTTTTTCTCATTGTAACTACATATGTTTTATGTTTGCTTTTAAAGTTCACATTCTGTTTTTACAGGACAAAGAGCTCTGATGGAATAATTATGTCTGGGTAGACAGAGGTGCTGAGAGCCCTGTCACCCTTCACCCAATCATGGAAACAGTTGGAGAGATCTTCTGCAGAAGTTTCCTAGAAAGGGCATCTAATCTTTTATGCGGGTGTTTCCAGTACATATACACGGCTGTAATGAACAGTTTCCTTATTCAGTTGAATAGCAGGGACCAGTCCATTTGTATATCCACACCAGTAGATTGTACTGAATGCCAACCTACACAGGAAAGACATCCAAATGATGTCAAAGGTGTTGGCAGTATTTTACAGGAAAAGGCAGGGACAGCAGGGTGGTGGTACAGTAATATGTAGGAAGGAAATTGGCAAACACCTGGAGAAGATGACAGAAGGCAGCTGTTCTAATTGAGCCTTGCACCTTCTGGTTGATGAACTAATGTTCTGTTAGGTGGCCTGTCGCAAATAAAACAAGGTGCTCTTGATACCCTGTAGCCCCTCTTTGGAATCTGCTTTCGCACAGATTCATCCCAGGGTGTAGCTGTAATTTTTAATAGCCTGAAATCATGTGGGCAGGGCTGACTGCCTCGGCCTTTCTGGAACCTAGAAGGCTGAGCAGCTAAACAAAAGAATAAGATACATCTATTTGTTGCAAAGTGCACAGTAAATCTAGATTATTATTTGGAGCTATACCATTGAGTAGATTCACACACTACTTTCCTGGTCTGGAACAGATATTTTACACTTATATTTCTAGTGTGCGTTGTCATTATTTAAACCACTGAAGAAGGCCCTCTGGGCTGAAATGCATTTGGACTAGTGGTTATTTTGTGTAACCATCGTTTTGGCCTTAGTTACTGTACGTGCAATTGACATGTGTTGCTGTATGCTATGTGGATATATTGTGATACCCACTACCTTGTGGTTTTTATCTGTACTTACTATGCACTTTGTAATAAATAGATGTATCATATTCTTTTGTTTAGCTGCTCAACCTTCTAGGTTCCTCACTTGCTTCTCAGGTTGTCCCCCCCCCCTTTGCTGTTTCCTGCCTTGGCCTTTCCTCCAAGATCAGTTTCCTAATGGAGGGAAGATGCTGGTAAGAGGCTGGTCCCATCCAGGTTATTTGTCCATATCCACAAGGACTTTATATCCCCACTATGGGATAAACTACCTTGTATGACAGACCTGTACTAGTAAATGGTACTCAACGGGACCTAGAATTAGGTATAGTGGTACATTCCGCAAAGAAATACTAAGTCTTTCCACACTGTGATAACCATGCTATCATTCCAGAGTTGACTAGAAATAAATAATCTTGTATGTTTTAATTTGTTAGCTGTCTTGGCAGCTCTTGTAAAGGGCAGAAAGGCGGGGTATACATTTTTAAAATTTATTTATTCGAATAATAATAATAATAATAATGGCTGCTTGTCTCATGGGGGTGCAGTGTTCAAGATGGATCCATTCCCTAATATTTGCAAGTGTTCTGGAGATCCTGAGTCATTTCAGGCTAATCAGTCCCAGGTTTTATAATGGAGGGGGGTGGATACTCAGGAGAGAACAAGAATGTGACTTGGCTGAAAATATGTGATGTAATCCAAAGCAGTAAACTTACCATTCTGTGTTTAGCCTTTCTAAATGCCTGTGTCTTCGGTGAAAATTCTAGGACACTGAGGCACAAGATGGAACTAGGCAAGACCATTGAGACTTAAATCGAGGAAAGGATATATCAAGAGAAAGAGAACTTGTATTTGGAGACAATTTTAATGTAAAGTCTTTTTTCCTGTGTGGTACTCTGGTATCATTCCTGAATAGTTGTGGTAGTAATGCTACAGTATAAAATTCTTATGAATTTTTAAAGAGAGATTCAGGAATTCCTTGCATTTCTTCCTGAACAAATAGTTTTTCCACCCCATAGTAGCATTTTCTGCATAGATTTCCTCCATGGGACTCGTTCCAAAGGGCTGTCATAGAACAAAAAGAAACTACTTATCACTCAGCCCTCTGAGCCTACAGAAATATGGGATTTGCCCTGGCAGAAACAGTTTGTTTTAAAATGTCGAAACATTTCTCTCTTATTGGGTTCAACATCAAAGATTAACATTCTTTTTTCAGTTCCTTTGCAATAGTTCATTTTGATTAGGTTGTTGATACAAAAAACATTTTTCTTACATTTCCTCTTGCATTAAAAACATTAAAAATAACTCCTATAGAGAAGGAAAACCCATGAAAGGTACGTACGGCATAATAACCCAGTTAGGTGTGTGGTATGTTGGTGCCAACACCAATTTTTTTAAGCTGTGGGTTGGTTCATCTGTAACACCAAGCTATCATTTGGCACTATGTGAATGAATCCCTGTGCCCCACATGCTTCTTCCCCTTGTGCACTAAGAATCAATTAATAACTTCCAATTTGGCACAAATTATAGGTTTGCTTGCATCCTAACAGGGAAATTAAGGTGAGAATTTCCTTTCCAACAGTAAAATTGTAAACCGACATTTGAAACTGGTTGGTTTACAATTCTGGGTTGAAGGGAAGTACACAGAAAACCAAGTTTGTCAGTGTGGATATAACAACAAAGTGCTTCACAATGTTGGGCAGCAATACAGCTTGCATTCTTTTTTACTTTGGGGGGCTTTAGCAGTCGTTTAAAAATTCCCATGAATTCCTAAGTCACGTGTGCATCAAGGATTTTTTGCAGCACATTTTCTTCCCACCCCTGCTCTCTACATTGCTTGATCCAGAATGAAGGTTGCAGTTTGCCCACCATATTAACAGAGGCAGACCTTAAGATTTGTACATCTTCATTTTGCCCTTTTAAAACGACCTCTCAAAGGGGAGAAGAGGGTACTCTGTTCTTGCTTTTTCCAGTAATTTTTTTCCTTAGGAAGGAAGATGAGAGCTGTTCATAAATGCTGCATATAAATTATTCTGAATATAACATTTTATGTGTTTCTAGGAGACAGATGAACAAAAATGTTACAAAATTGCCAATGAGCTTTTGCACACAGAGAAAGCCTATGTCTGCCGGCTTGAACTATTGGACCAGGTAAGTTTTCTCTTTAAAATAATTACAGGCTCTAAACAAGGTTTCTTAAGAGAGAACTGATGTAAAATGCGTTCTATAATTATTTGGGGGAACAGCGTGAAAGAACTACACTTACACATTTACAACTACCTGTCCATAGTTCTGCATTTACAGTTATTAATACTTTCATGCCGCCACCTTACATTAAATTCAATTGTGTGAAGGTCACAACCTCTCACACCTCCTATGCCTTCAGTTCCTAAGCAGCCCCTCTCTTGTGTCAGCCCAAGATAACAGAGGCCACAGCAGCCCATAACCTAGGTACACCCGTCCTTTTCAGCAATCCCAGTAGCACTGTAACCAATGTTTATAGAAAACCTTGACCCATTTCTTCTTTATTAAGTCCTGCAAATACTGCTTCCCATGCCTTAATAAGGGACTATTCCCTTACTTCCACCCCCTGAAATTTGACCAATAGAAGTATAAAAGACGCTTGGTCATCACTAATCATTCAGGCAGCCTTAAACTTGCAACTTAGAGATGAAAAATCTTCCGTTTTAACCTTCAGATGGTGACTAGCTCAGCAAAATGAACAGGAATTGCTCATATGTTCTGCTGCAATGATGGAACCCTTATACATTTCACAGATTCAAATTTATATTTGCCATTTAAATGCCACACAAGTCCTAGGCTCTCTGTTTTCTTCCTGACTCAGTACTCTTGTTTTCAAAAAAAATCTTTTTTGATAAAACATCTCTATCCCCAAAGCCTGTTCATTTTTCTTACTGCATTTTCCTGTCCACTGAGATTGTTCCTCCTCTCTACTCCCTCGCTGCATGGTTAATTTGCCTGCTGTCTAGGTAATTAGGTTATAAATTCAGCATAGTTCAAAAGAAGTCATATCTCTTTGGTTGAACAGGCTTGTTGCTATGCAAGTTGTGCTTTTGGTCTTGGATTTGCTCTCTGAATATAAGCAGCTCAGCATAGCCGTCTTTCTTGAGTAAAAACTTGACATCCCTTATTACCTTTAAATTGCTTACTGCACAGGCTCTTTTATCTGGTAACATCTTATTACAGCAGTTATCTGGACCAGTGCATTATAGTTTGTGAGAAACCGCTTGAACTTTCTTATAGAAAAGGTTGTAGAAGTAAATATTCAGTTAATTTAATTAAAATAGTATTCTACAGAAGCTGGCGGCCAAAGATTTTACTGGGAAGTTCAAAGTGATGTGTATAATTTACTCTTGTGTTCCCTTTATTTCCTTGGCCTTTCTTGCATCTTCCTCTTTTATTCTTTGAAGATAATATGCTTGCCCTGCCTTGCATTATATTTTTTTGTCCGGGCCTCCCTTTTCCTTTCTTTTCTTCAGCTTCCCACTACCTCCACCTATCTTTCTTTCAGGTATCTTCGTAGTCTGCCACACTTCCTTCAGCTACCTGACTTCTGGCTTATCTCAGCTTCCTGGCTTCATTCTCCCTGTTTGCCTGATTACTCTTTTGCTACGTCATCTCTAAAGTTTTGTCTGGATCTCTTTGAGGCTTTTGTGCCTGCTTCCAGATGGCTGTTTTTGCCCCACAAGAGAGGTCTTTTCCATCCAACCAACAGTGCTTTGCATTCATATACCACCCAACGTCCCACTTGCTTTGCTGCAGTCTCTCCTAAATCTGTTTGGGACTGGTTTATTTTGAAAGAGT
>NW_015160236.1:371139-392623 GCF_001447785.1 Gekko japonicus
GAAGGTGTGGATTTTTTCCAGGTACCACCAGTACTGGTGGCTGGGGTTTTTTTGCCCAGTCCTGGTGACTGCTATCCCTCCTGCACCACCAGAGGGATTTCAGGGGCTTTTGAAAATCACCTATTGCTATAGTGCATTAATGCTATAGGGATACATCAATTATCAATTTTTTTGAAAACCTGAAAAAGCCCTCTGGTGGTATGGTATGGGAGGAAATGTTTGCTTTGGGGGACTGTGGGAAGGAAAGTATAGGGAAAACAGCCATGTGGATGCACCATGTCTGTTGCAATTGCCTCTACAGTCAAAACAGGAACGAGAGCCACATGGAGAAATGTTGCCATGTAGAAGTACCCTCTCATTACTCTCCTGCCCTTAATTCATTTGTTGCCTCTAATTTTTTTCCAGCTCTAGTTAGTTTCCTCTGGTTAGTTTTGAAATGGATCCCTGTTTCTCAACCTACTCTGCATCCTTTGTTTATAAGCCCTGCCTAGGGAATCCTTGCATTTTTAAAAAGCTTTGATTCCTGTTGTGCTCTCTTCTCATGTGTTTGTGGACATTAGGATTGCATGTTTTTGAGCCTGACTCTCTTTTTTGTCCATTGCAGGTATTCTATAGTAGACTGATGGACGAAGCTAACAGGGGTTCATTCCCTGCAGAAGTTGTTAATAAAATATTTTCCAACATTTCATCCATAAATCAATTCCACAACCAATTTTTGTTGCCAGAGCTGGAGAAAAGAATGCAAGAATGGTAAGTATTGTTGTGAATTACTGGAGGATAGTAGTTTGTGTGAGGCAACCTGAATATCATCTGACACGCCTATAAGAAAGTCTTACGGTACAGTGGCTACATTCACATAGAATGACAAACTGGTCGGTCAGTACGGGAACAAGGCACCCCTGTTTGCAAAATACCCTGGTTTGCAACAGACCATAGTTTGTCATTTTGTAAACATTTATGTAAGATCTGGGATTCTGGTTTCTAAGTAAGGAAATAAACTATAGCGGGGAAAGTAGAACTCTTCAATTCCAAGCCATGTACAACCTCAAGGGCTTTCTAGGTTGTCTCAGTATTGATAAGTGGCACTGTCTGAAAATCACCAAAAAGACATAGGATTTAACCTGTGTTAAACTGGAGCCATCCATATGCAGCCATAGTAGCATATAAGCTGAGTGAACTGTAGAATAGATAGAATAGCTACAGATGACTAGGGGGGGGGAAATACAGCTGCTGCCGTCTGACTACTACAATCAGTTTGTTTTAAGAGGCAGATGATTCATTAAAATTGAGTTTGTCAGTTGACTGCTTGGCTTAATGATTGTTCCTGTTTGGTACTGATAGGTACTGAGCATGGCAAAAAACCTACCCATTGATTCTTCCCCAAAAACCCATTTTATCTGAGTACAAGTCCAGCATGTGATGTACAGACTAGAATGTAGTGTTGATGGTATCTGAATGAAATGTTCATTTCATTTTGTACTTCTTTGGCTCATAGCTCATTTGAAAAGCATACTATATAAAATGATTTGTTAAAAAGAAAAAAACAGCCTTATAATTGGAGGAAGTCTGCTGTTTTTAAAATGCATTACCTTGAAGCAGTCATCCGTTACCGGTACATGTCAAATGGCTTTGAAGTTGTTGAGCTGCCTTTGAAATTGTTATAATGCTGAGCAGAATTCAAAGGCAAGATTTCATAGAGGAAAAATGTCACTTTGAAAGGAGAAGCTGGGGTAGATAGACTTTGCATGACTGCTGAGGAATGGCAGCACCTGTTCCCTGGAGTATATTGGCTGAAAAGTGGCAAAGTTATCTTCCTGGACATCATTGTATCTATCCTATTCACAATGTAAAATTATTTCAGTGTTCAATGCAGATATGGAGATTAACCTGCCAAAAACAAGCAAACAAACAAAAACCACTAGCCATTTCCATTCTAATATTTCTTTATAAAGCAAATTAGCAAATGTAGAATGTTTTAGTCGGAATTAGATCATGATCTGCGAATTAGCAAATTTTTAACATTTCATCCAAAGCATTTATTTGCTTTGTGCATCTTCTAGACTTGAAGCATTTTCTTTTCTTTTTTTTCTTTTCTTTTTTTAAATTTTCTGAAACTGCAAGGAAAAACTGGATGGGGAAACTACAAACTATGGGAGAAAGTAAAGCATAACCACTAAAAACCCAAGAGGTGGAGATACTATAATTGTTACATATCTTAGCTTGTAATATTTAAGGTTATATTATTACATTGCAAGTGCCCTATAAAAATCACTTATATACTTCGAGTCCAGGTAATCTGACTTGGTAAGGTTCTAAACAAGAGTCAATTATAAAGTTAAAAGCAAACGTCAGAGAGAATCAGCATCTCATTTTTTATGTCTTCTTTCCCTCAAACGATAGCCTTGCTTAGGGGCAGCTGCCCCAAGTTCCGAGTCTGAGCCTTCTTCAGCAGGTGATTCATCATCACTCCCTTTGTCTTCATCGTCTTCTCCCGCTGGTCCCGATTGCTGCCTCAAAAACTCTCATGCTTTCATAACAGAGTCAATTTTTTCTTTCTTGTCTTTATATTTGAAGAGTAATCCTTCCGGTAGAATCCATTTGTACGAGATGTTATTCTTTTGTAGAAACACTGCCAAGTCTCTGCATTTATTCCTCTTTTTCCTTATTTCAAAGGGAATGCCTTTTAAAACTCTTATCTCATTACTGTTGATTTTAAGGGTAGTTCACTTGTAGCTTTTATTTATTTTATTTTTTTAAATTTATTCAGGGCGGCTTACAAGGGGCATACGCCCATAAATAAAACCAGATAAAACAATAAAATCATGGATAATAACAACAATAACAATAATAAAGTGCTTATTATAACAAGATGGTCTTTTGTGGTTTTGATGGCCTCTTCAGATCCTCCCCATTGGGGTGCCACTGTCCAGCAGATAGTTCAGGCCATTCCCACATTGTCAGTGCCAGGGGGACTTTCAGCCAGTTCTCTGGTGCTTGTTTCAACCAGACTCACTTTTAATGTCGATCATATTGATCTCGCTTTCAAATGTTTAAAGCGCTCGATCTCCACACGCTTGTCCCAGTGTGCGCCTCTTAGTCCCAGTGTGGGAACGCAGTGGCGAGACCTTCGGGGCATTCTGGGTGCCTCAGTCCGCCGGCAACACGCTGGCAGAGAGGCGCCCCATGACTTGGAGCCCTTGGACGGGCCCCTAGGGGGTGCGTACGATCGCACCCCCTCTCAATCCACTGGTTCATGGATCGTGTCCTCGGGAGTGCCCGAGGGACACATCCGCCATTGAGTTGCCAAAACCAGAAGTCCGACCTGAAGCATTTTCTTGTGGTCTTTTTAATTTGACCTTTTTCTGCTAGACCCTTGAATAAGAAGAGACCTGCTGGATCAGACCAGTCGTCCATCTAGTCCAGTATCCCGTTTCACACAGTGGCCAACCAGTTCCTCTGAATAGCCAACAACAGGGCATAGAGGTCAAGGACTTGCCCTGATGTTGCCACCTGGCTCTGGGATTCAGAGGATTAGTGTCTCTGAATGTGGAGGTTCCTTTCAGTCACCATGGCTAGTAGCCACTGATAGACCTATCCTCCATGTATCTATCTAATCTTTTAAAGCTGTTTATTTCTGTGGCCATCATGACATCCTCTGGCAGCAAATTCCACATTTTAATCACTCTGTGTAAAGTAGTATTTCATTTTGCCCGTCCTGAACCTACTGCCTATCAGTTTCATTGGAAGCCATCGAGTCCTAGTATTTTGGGAGAGGGAGAGAAATTTCTCTTTGTCAACTTTCTCCATCCTATGCATAATTTTATAAACCTCTATTATATCTCCTCTTAGTTGTCTCTTTACCTTGGGGTAAGCAGTTGGATGATGGTCTATCTATAATAAACTTCCAAGTGACCCTATGTGGTAATGAGATATATAATTGGTTGCCATGTGTGCATAAGAGGCAGGCAAAGTAAACCAAAATATAAATGTCAGCATTGAGAGACTGATCAATATATCTGATACTTAGCATGGCGAAATGTATAATAATGTATTCTTGTGAAAAATGGTCTTTGACCGCAAATAAACATTCATTCAGTCCACAGAATGGAGCCATGAAAAGACAAGATAGATCTTTCTACAGATCTGAAACACACACCAAAATCTGAAATCTGAAAAACAATATGTCTTTGTGGAGGTCTTAAAACCCCTCTTAAGTAATTGAAGCAGCAACACCTATAGCTTTAAGGAACAAATGCTCTGAGTGGCTATTGCTAGGCAACCACAACAGTATTGCCAACCGTCATGCCTTGGTTTCTGTCAGTAAAAGGCAGAAACCACTGTCCAATCTTTTGTAAACGTGGTGGGGAAGTTTGAGGAGAGGCACCACAGCTATGCTACAAATTTGTGGAGATGTTAAACATCCCCCCCCCAGAGCCCCAGATACCCCAGATCAACTCTCCATTATATCCTATGGAGACCAACAGAGCCAGAAAAGTTCGGGTTTTCCAAAAAAATTCTCGAATCCCATACCAATATTGGGATTCAGGAATATTGGAAAATACTGATATTTTTCGGGTTCAATATACCCAAACCTGAAAAAAAAAATATATTTTTTTGCACACCCCTATTCTGGATGACTCAAGTCAGGCCTGCTTCGGATATAGGCAAACACTTAAGAAACCCTAGGCAACCCGGGTTAGAACGGATAAAAGGAAGTACTTCTTCACCCAAAGAGTGATTAACACATGGAATTCACTGCCACAGGAAGTGGTGGGTGCTACAAGCATGGACGGCTTCAAAAGGGAATTAGATAAGCATATGGAGCAGAGGTCCATCAGTGGCTATTAGCCACAAGGTAAAACCCTAGGCAACAAGTTTGCTTTCCTATGTCAGGTAATTTAATTCTTGGCCAGAGTTACACTTCAATAATTTTAGGCTCGTTAAGCGTATATAGTACACAAGTAAATACTATTAGAGAATGTCTGCTTCCTTTTAACGTTTGATTAAAATGTAATTATTGCATTCTTACTATTGACTAAATCAACAAACATTGTACAATCCATCATTGTTACATGAGCAATCACATGAGTCCATAAACGTTTATTTCCCCCAAAATAAAGAGATCACAGGAAAGTAGCCCCTTCTGAGAAGAAAGCTCTCAATCAGTTCAACTTCCCATATTTATAGGATTTCAACATCATCTCCTAACAGTAGCTAACTGAACAAAGCTTGAGTCCAATGGCACCTTTAAGACCAATGAAGTTTAAGCTTTTTTTGTGCATGATCACTTTTTTAGATACCAATTGTCCCACTTGATAAGGGCACACATCCTTGGCTAACTCATTTCATAATTTCAAACACTATACAAGGCTTTCAAGGAAGGGGGAGAAGAAATGAGATGCTCCCTGCAAGTCCATGCAGGTCCCCCACTTGTAGCACTGTTCTCTAATTGAGTATGTATTATATAGCACTGCTTGTTTTTGCCTTTTTTAGGGACACAAGCCCCAGGATTGGTGATATCCTGCAAAAGTTAGCCCCTTTTCTCAAGATGTATGGGGAATATGTGAAGAATTTTGACAATGCAATGGAACTGGTAAAAACATGGACAGAGCGATCACCTCTGTTCAAATCCATTATTCAAGATATCCAGGTGGGTTGTGTACGTGTGTACAATTTACTATGTTTTTTAGCCTTCGTTTAGTTTTAAGATTTTATGTCGTTGTCTTGGTACAGTGATTCCAGCCATCAAATCTGAGTCTTGGTAGTACATGTAAACCCTCCATGTGGGAGAGGGGGCTTCCTTCTTAGCCTTATATGGATTGAAAGTCTATTCATCCCTGCATGCGCAGGGAACACACTTAACACTAGGCACCGTGCAGCTGTTGCTGGGGGGCGGGGAGCCTGACCTTGCCGGCCCGGCGGCTAGGACCCATGCAGGGCTTGCCGCCATTGCTGCTGGCTGTGGGGGGAACGGGAGGGAGGGAGGGAGAAGCCTTGGAGGGCCGGTGGCTAGAGCCATGGCGGCTGTGGTGGGGGGGGGAGAAACCTTGAAGGGCCGGGGGAGGGGGGAGGCACTGCCACTGGAGGGGGGAGGAGGCAGGAGAAGGCTTGGCGATCTGGCCAGCTGCTCTGGCCTCGCTGCCGCCGCGGGGGGGAGGAGAAAGCTTGGTGGGCCCGACAGCTGGGAGCCGTGCGGGCCTCGCCATTGGTGCCAGGGGGTGGGGGAGAAGGCTTGGCGGGCCTGGTGGGAGCCACACAGGCCTCGCCGTTGGTGCCGGGGAAAGGGGGGGCTTACCTGCAGCTGCTTCCTCCTCCGCATGGAGCTCCCCCCCCCGCGCGAGTACCGTGGGTCCTCCTTCTTGTATTACATAATTTCTAAAACAAACAAGCTAGCTTAGAGTGGACAATGCAGGAAGAAAATGCAGACTGGTCTATGCATCTGTTGAAGTAAGATCTAATATGTGAATGGTTATGCTTGTACCACGGGACTCCTGTTTTATTCAAAAAGTAGGATGTATAGCACTGGTGATGCATAATGTTGCCTCTTCAGTTGCCCTTGAATATGATTTGCAAAATAGCCATATTAACATGCTACATCAGTTATTTCCTGGTATGTAAAAGCCAAGAAGTGATTTGGATTGGGGCTGTTGCACGGAAGAAGATTAACCCTCCCCGCCCCACTGTACATGTGCAGTCACTGTTGGGGCACCCATCTTGTGGAATGACCTGCCTGAGGAGATGAGGAAGGCCCCTACACTTCTACCGTTTTGTAGAATGTGCAAAACAGATGTTCAAGAGGATATTTCCATAAGGGGATTAGAACTAGTGTTGCTGAATCTGGGCTGGGAAATTTCTGGAAATTTGGGGGCAGGTGGAGCCTAAGGAGGGATGTCGAGGTATAATGCCGTAGAGTCCACCTCCCCCCCCCCTCCAGCACACACAGTAATTATTTTCTCTGTAGTCTGGAGATCAGTAGTAATTTCAGGAGATTGCCAGCCCCCACCTGGAGATTGGCAACCCTAATTAGAACTGGTTTTATAAAGGGATTAGAACAGCTCAGGAGGACACTTTTAAAAGGGAATGGACTTGTAGTATATTGCAGTATTTATTGTGTGTATCACCTTGCTTTTACTGCATTAATCCAAGCAATTCACTTTCTGCTTTATGGTGTCATGCTTTAGGCAGCTTTTTGCTTGCATTGTAATCCTGGTACCATTGCATTGTTTATTGGGTGTCTTATGCTGTCCAAATGAAATGTCTTCTATATTCTTCTAAGCCACCTTCAGTCTTGGTGAGAAAAATGGGTTGTAAACTAAGTAAAACAAAATAAAAATAAAGTTTCTCGGTACAAACAGCTCTTCATCCTAACCTCCATTAGTCCCAGTGCGGAGGAGGGGGGAGGACAGGTACACATCATTTAAACGCCCCCCCCCTCCACACATAAGGCCAATGGTGGAGTGCAAAGGAATGATTTCTGTGGGGAAACCAGCATATTTGAAAGAGTTTCGCCATAGCATGTAAATTGACCCTGAGTGGCATCTTCTAAAAAGAATGTGAAGTTCTTCCATGAGTCAACTTTGAAAGAATTCCTGGTGCCCTGAAGACAGCTGTCTGAGATGGATTAAATATTCTAATAGCATACTGTAACGTAAGCAAACTGTTAAGGTCTTTAAGGAATTTGTGTTGCTACAAAAAATTAACTAGTATTTTTACCTTGGATATCAGTTGTGTTGTGAGTATGAGATGGGAAATAAGGAAGCTTGAATGTACTTGTTTTGTGCTGGTAGTGCACTAATGACAAAATGTCTACCTCAGTGACTGTTATTAGTAATGCTTAAAAACGTTAAGAAGTGTTTTTAAGGGAAATGTCAGAAAACTGGCATTTAGAGGTAACTTACGAAGGCAACCAAGTGCATTTGGCTAATGACCAAATTTTATCTTAATTTCTTTTTTTCTACCAGTAAAGAAAAACATTTATAATGAGAGGTTGGTAAAATATCCCAAGTATGCTATGCAGCGCTCACAGTTGGCATTAACTGTTGCAACTCAAGTCCAAACTACAATTTCCAACAAATTTGATCTATTCAACATCAATCCTGTAACACTTTTCCTCCCTCCCCAGCTATCCTGCCAAGTGGAATTGCTTTCTTCCAATTCCAATTCCAATAACCTTTATTGGCATAACAATAGCTTTAAAGAAAAAATAACAGTACAAGTCAGCCCATATGCCAACAAACAGAAACCATCAAAGTATAGCGATTTGTATCATTGTAAATAATAATAATAATAATAATAATAATAATAATAATAATAATAATAATAATAATAATAATAATAATAATAATAATAATACAAAGTGATAAAAGTTTGGAACAGTAATCTCGAGTAATTAAAACAGTTACAGTAAGAAACTTATCTATCTGAACCGGAATCACAGATACACCTTCTCTCTCTCCTTATCTCACCGCCTCCTTTCCTCTTCCCTCTTTTCTTTTTCTCTTTTTCTCGGTCCAGGAATTGTTTTCTTAAGGATGGATTCCCATGATCATATTGTTCCTGCATTACTAACCTGATAATTTAGGGTTCATGATTTGTTGATAACCTGATAATTTAAGGTTCATGATCTGTTGAGGGCCAGACTAAACATGATGACCGTGAAGGGAATATCCTATGTGTTTTTTAAGACTTTAGAAACAGTCAAGGTAAACCCAGTTTTGTCTGGGCAATGGGGAAGGGGTTGTTCTCTCTCCCCCCTTGCATTTTCCTGATGCAGCTTCACCATGATCACCCCAGCCATTGATGATCCTGTGGGGAAACATGTAGGCAGACCATACAGGCACCTTTCCCCTGTGAAGCAAATGGTAAATTGGGGAGGAGGAGAGAGAAGAGGGCAATTTCCTTTGGGGAAAATTGTGTTTCAGTTTTTAAAAACCATTCCCCCCACGCCACAGTCTCAGTCTCACTCTCTGCAACTGCCCCCCCCCCCAGCAGTGTAAATAGCCCTTTGTGGATCTTTGGACCTGGAGGTCACAAATTACCTTCTTCACCATGTAATTCTGTGCTGGAATTTCAGTTCGTCATTTAAGTCTGATAATAATAACAACTATTGTATGGCATCGTGTGTAGAATAACCAGGAGAGCCTAAGATTGTCTGACTGCTGTAACGTACTCTACGCAGGGCTGCCCTTGAGTCCGATCCGGAAATTACAACTTGTCCAGAATGCAGTGGCACGGGTCCTTAGAGGGACCCCATCAATAGCACATATTCAACCAGTGCTTCACCAGTTGCACTGGCTCCAAGTTGAGTACCAGATCAGTGTCCCACCGCGGGCTCCTCCGCGGCCTCACTGGCCGCTGCGGCAGGACTGGCGTCGCCAGCGCCGGGCTCCCCATGTACCCCAGGCGACAGAGCTCCCGGGGTGACAGGTTCAGCGGACGACGGAGGCGATGGACCCCGGGGCATGGGAGATCCAGGAGACTCACGAGACTCCAACCCCCTCCCTCCACGACCACAGAAACGCAGGGGAAACCAGGAAGAGAAGGGGCTGGAGGACGGGTCTGGCATGGACACCGTTCCTTGGCCACTGACTCGGGGGGGCAGTTGGAGGGTCCCAGCCTTACCCCTCAGAATTGAAGATGCCGAAGTAGCGGGCGTCGCTCCCTTCGTCCTGGCTGGAAGTAGACACTCCCCTGCACATCCCCGCTCAAGGCTAGAGACACGGGGGTATACAGGGAGGCGGGACCAAAAGGGGAAGCACCAAGGGAGTGGGGCACACGGTGATGGACAGGTGGAAGCGGCAATAGGCTCAGGAATAACAGAAAGGGGTGTGTCCCCAAGGGAGGGGACTGCAGATAAAAGGAAGGAAGCGGAAGAATGCCGTGGGAGGATTTCAGAGACGATCGCCCAGTCAGAACAGAGAGAAGCAGGAGAGGCAATCGTTCTGAGGAAGGTGTCTGGGGCGTGATGCAACACCCAGCCCTTCCACATCTGAGGCATTTGTTTCCTTCTTAAGCCTTCCCCCAACACAGCGACTGGATTCCAAGGGCCTGGGGGCAACCCCAAGCACGACAATCAGGTTTGAGGTTTTGGTACTGATGTTCAAGGTCCTAAAAGGACCGGTGTATCAAAGAGACTGCCTCTCCTAGTATATCCTCCTAAAAGCATTATGCTCTGGAGATAAAAACCTCCTGGTAATCCCTGGGCTGAAGGATATCCAATTGTCGTCAACCAGAGCCGGGGGCTTTTCAGCCCTGGTGCTGTCCTGGTGGAACTCTCTGCCTAATGACACCCGTGCCCTGCAGGACCTGAAACAGTTCTGCAGGGCCTGTAAGACAATACAAAGTTTTAGTGTTATGCCCCGCTAGGTGGTGAGCTAGGCTTATTTTTAAGGCAAGAGACATTTCAGGTGTGGTTTTGCCATTGCCTGGCTCTGTGTCACGACCCCGCTTGTTCTTGGAGGTTGCACTACAAATACTAGCCAAGGCCGACCCTGTTTAGCTTCCGAGATCAGATGAGATCGGGCTATCCCTGGGCTATCCAGGTCATTTAAGTCTGAGCAAAGTAGCAAAGCAGAGAGACAAGGGCTTGAGACAGGATTATCAGATAGGGAGGGGAATGCTAAATTGTACAGCAAGTGCTTCCCTTGGTGCCAGTAAATACTCCTAACTGCACAGTGATTTATTTTTTCATTGAAAAATAAAATAATTGAGTCATTTTCATAATCTGGTTAATGTTTGAATTGTATAATCAAAATGACAATTTTAAAGTTCTGTTTTAATTAAATTATTGTACGTTATTCCTTCATTGTGTTTCTCTGGTATTACCATTATTTACAAATGGGAACTACAAACAGTAGATTAATCTATGTTAATTGCTAACAGAAAGGGTTTTTAATGATTTAATAAAGCCGCTTGTTTCAACTGGGGATTTTATTTAATTAAAAAGTTTCATTTCTTAGTATTACTTGCAGACTTTAAGCTTAGGTACATTTTTTTTAGAAAAAAGGTAGACAGGGTATAGCATTAGCAGAAAGAGAGAGAGAGAGCATAAAATATTTCTAGTATCATTAAGCTTTTTTTTACCCCCATTAGAAACAAAAAGCCTGTGGAAACCTGACCTTGCAGCATCACATGCTAGAACCCGTGCAACGCATTCCCCGATATGAGATGCTCTTGAAGGACTACCTAAGAAAATTGCCTCCCGACTCCCCAGACTGGAAGGATGCTGAAAGTAAATACATGTTTGTTTGTTTGTTTGTTTGTTTGTGTGGGATATATGTTCAGTATTGTGAAAGCACTGTAACAAAAGGAGTCATTAATGTTTCAGATTCAAGGTTGGGTAGGGGCAGGGAGAACACTGTTTCACAGCAGTTACCTTTTTAATATTCTGTTCTGTGCAGTAGTTAAATGTCTATGGAAAAATGTTCCTTTTGTTGAGAGTTTTCTGGGCAAACAAACATATAAGTGGTATTTTCAGCCTTGGTTTTCTGCAAAGGGTTGCAGATTCTGAACACAGATCACATGATTAGAAATGTCTTTTATCCTCTTTTCCTGTTTGGCATTAGAAAAGGTATGTGTGTGTGGGGAGGGGTCTTCTCCTGTGATCTCTGTGGAAACAGCGTTCTCTAAGCAAAGTCCTTGTGCATGCCTTAGAACCAAGGAATTATTTTCTGTCTTTTTAACACTTAAGAACAGACCAAAGAGGCATCTAGTCCAGCACCCAATTCTCACAGTGGCCAGCCAGCTGCTCTCCGGATAGGCCTCGGGCAGGGCAGAGGGGCAACAGCCTGGTGCTGCTCCCTGGTAACTGGTGTTCAAAAACATACTGCCTTTGACCATGGAGGTTCCATTTAGCCGTCCTAACTAACAGGTATTAATAGGACTGTGTTCCGTGGACTGATCAAATCTCCTTTTAAAGCCACCTGAATTGGGGGGGGGGATCACTGTATCTTACAACAGTAAGCTTCATAAGTTATGTTATATGAATTGGTTTGTCCTGAATCTACTGCCCAACAGCTTCATGGGGTGACCCTGAATTCTAGCATTATGAAAGGAGAAGAAAATGCTTTCCCAAGTAGCTTACATCTGGAAAGGAATAGGTCCGTCTGTAAACCATGCACATTCAGAATTTTTTTCTCCAGGAAGGTAACTCCAACATTTCCCATATAATTGGTAAAATTATTTCATGGACCCTATGATTCTGCTACAATCAATCATAGTTTTTTTTTTAACCATAATATTTTATTAGATTTTAATTCAGAACATAACAAATAAATACAGGTTCTCAAACAACATTTTAACAATTTTTCGTATCTATGTCAGTGTGTATACAGACTTCCAATTTGACTTACTCAAATACTGATAGAAGTTTGCTAGCTTATCAATAACAATGAGTATTGTGCTGCACTAATCGCTTTCCAATCAAAAGACTCAAAGGTTAACTTATCCACAATTGGATACCATTTACCAGTTGGGTTCATTAGTTCACATGTTGAGCTGGCCTGTTAAATGGAACTCTAGATGGCATGCATTTGTTACTTTTACTGTGGGGTTGTTTCCTAAACTCAGTGAATGTCTTCTTATTTCCCTAAAAGCTTCATACCCAGCACAGTTAATTTGTTAAAATAAATTTTGCTTGTGTAATACGTTTTGTATTGGTATTTATTTTCCCATGTATGAAAAAGATGGGCTTAGCTGTGGTTTTTTATAAAGGAGGCTGTAGCTGACAAATCATATCTCCAATCCTGGAAAAGAGTTCTGTTGAGAGGGTGTGTTCGTTTGTTTGTTTTGTACACTTTCATTCAACAAAGGATATTACCTAGGGTTGCCAACCTCCAGGTGGTCAAAAAAAACCCGGGAAGCCTAGCAGCACAAAGATACCAAATATGCAATTTCTGCTAGGAAAACACCATCAAAAATTGCTCAAAATATATAAACTCTATTTCACAATTTATCTCTATATCACAATTTACAATTTTATAGTTGGTGGTGTCACAACATCAAAATAAGTGCATACTGTTAACTGTAAACAAGGCATAGAATACAATGTTCCCTCCTTCAAAGATAAATGTTAGTCCATATAGTCCGTTCAGCTTGGTAGGAACCCAATTTCAACAATTTCCAAGTATGCGGCCGGCAAACTGAAGAAGTTAATGGAAACGACTCCTTTAAGTATCTGGAATGGGCATTTTTGCGAAGGCTGCTTTCGAACATGCTCTGTGAATGTGGACTCCTCCTACCAAGCTGAACGGACTATATGGACTAATATTTATCTTTGAAGGGGGGAGCATTGTATTCTATGCCTTGTTTATAGTTACAGTATGCACTTTTTTGATGTTGGGTGACACCACCAACTTTAAAATTGTAAATTGTGATATAGAGATAAATTGTGAAATAGAGTTTATATATTTTTGGCAATTTTTGATGGTGTGTTCCTAGTGGAATTTGCATATTTGGAACCTCCAGGTGGTGGCTGGAGGTCTCCTGGGAATAAATCGGATCTCCAGGCAACAGAGATCAGTTCTCTTGGAGAAAGTGGCTGCTTTGGATGGTCAACTCTATAACATTAATACCCCGTTGAAGCCCCTCCCTGTGTCCTGCCCTCCTCAGGCTTCACACCTTAAAATCTCCAGGTATTTCCCAACCCAGAGCTGGCAACCCTTGATATTACTTGACCCACATCTTCATTGCACTGAGAGGCTAACCTACCTATATCAACATAGTGAGTAGACTCAGAGTATCAGATTCAGATAATTCAAGGGAACTCATTGGTTCCAGTCATGCAGGCTTCCTTACATGTAATCTTTTTAAAAAAAAACACCAAATTTTACGTATTTACATACTGCCATTTGAATTCGAAATTAACTTATTGTAGGGCTGGCAACTTATCTTTGTTGGGATTTTTTTTCTCCTACAGAATCCTTGGAAATAATATCCACAGCAGCAAGTCACTCCAACAGTGCCATCCGAAAAATGGTGAGCAGCTTTTGTGGGGATTTTCTCCTTTGCATAATCTTCTTGTCAAAGCATTGTTCATATTTTAATTGGAATTCATACAAAATTGACCGCATATACCATCCAGAGTAGGAAAGATTTACATTTGTTAACCGTGCTATTTGCTGTCACTGAACTGTCTTGAAAGAATTAGAGACTCTAAATGGTAAAGCCATTTCAGGTATCAAGTAGAAGAGTAACCCATTTAAAGACAGTTCATTGATCATGCATTTAAATTAATACACATGCATATATTTGCATATGGATAGAACAGTGTAGTTTTGTAGAAGGCACACTACTACTTTGTGTTTTTTTTTAAGAAGATGAATGTATGGGTGGTAGGCATCTCTGAAAATGCATTCTTTCTTGGAGATGTAGGGTGGCCTGATTAGGTGATTCCTCTCATCTGAAGGCTGGACTCTTCCGACTACCCATCTCCCCCAGTGGAGGAATCCCCACAGTTCGTTTCCTCTCCTGACTTGGATAGCAGGCTTTTGGTGAAGCTGTATTTTTTTTGAAAGTGCCCTCAAGCTAGATCCGGGTAGTCAGCCGTGTTGGTCTGAAGTGGTAGAACAAATTTAGAGTCCAGTGGCACCTTTAAGACCAACAAAGGTTTATTCAAGGTGTGAGCTTTCGTGTGCAAGGCACACTTATTCATACATTGGAATGGTAGGTAAAGTTAGAACTTATAGACAGGGACAACAGCAAATTAACATGTAATGTGATGATGTTTAAGATATGCAAGTAAAGGTAAAGGTTTCCCTTGCTCGAAAGCCAGTCGAATCTGACTCTAGGGGGCGGTGCTCATCTCCGTTTCCAAGCCAAAGAGCCAGCACGGTCCAAAGGCTTTTCCATGGTCATGTGGCCAGCATGACTAAACGCTGAGGAGCAAGGAACGCTGTTACCTTCCTACTGAAGCGGTACCTATTTATCTACTTGCAATGTCTTGCTTTCGAACTGCTAGGTTGGCAGCAGCTGGGGCCAGAGACAGGAGCTCACTCTGTCACGGGGCACTAAGGTCTCGAATGTCCGAGCTACCAACCTTCCGGTCTGCAGCTCAACCTCTGAGCCACCGTGGCCCCTTGAAGATAGGCAAAGTCAGAGCTAAATAACAAGCTAAGGTTATAAGGTCAACAGTTATAAAGCAATAAACATGTCATAATAGCAGATAAATGTCTAAAGGTATTATTTCTGATTTTGGGATTTCATCCCTCATCTGTTGGGATACAGCTGCTCTAGAAATTGAGAGCCCTGCTTGGTTGATCCAAAGGTATATAACCAATCTAAGCAATTCAGTATTGCAGCCAGACTATCATGTGATTTAAGTGTTCTGCTAAAGAAGGTTTGTTGTCACTGACTGAATAAAATACGTCAGTATCTCAATACAAATGATGGTTTGAAAATATTTATTCATCTCTTTTTCTCCCAACACACACACACACACACAAGCAAAATCACCTTGCATTGGCTGAACCAAGTGAACAGTTGGTTTGTAACAATGCTGTCAATGGTTTTCACAGTTATCTGCTTATGATTTTTCTTTAAAAAGCTATTGCTTTATTCTTCATGGTTTTGTTAACTTTGTTAAAAGTGATCATAAGTAGCCTCATTGATATTTTTTGTTTTTGTTTTGATCGACCAGGAAAATTTAAAGAAGATGTGGGAAGTTTATGAAATGTTAGGAGAAGAGGAAGACATTGTCAATCCTTCGAACGAACTCATCAAAGAAGGACAGATCCTTAAACTTGCTGCTCGTAATACATCTGCTCAAGAGAGATACCTCTTTTTAGTAAGTATTATCTCTGACATCATTTATCCTAATTGTGTAATAAAATTCTTAAACAGCTGCCGTTCTTCTCTCTGGTATCTTCCATTCCAGGAGCCTAGGGGTAGACATAGTTCTCGCTCCTCGAAAATCAAAGTTTGAAGATCATCGATGCAAATCTAGTGTTCCCTTACTTAGGCATCACAAAGCCAAGTTTAACGTTACATTTGCATCAGTGGAAAATCAAACTCCCTTTTAACCAGGGTTTCCAAATCCAAACTCTGATTAAGACTGGAGCCTTGGTTAGTATTGACAAGTACCTTAAAAAGGTTAGTCAAGAATAGAAGAGGGCCAACTCTAAAAATCTAATTATAAAACATACAAAAATATACATGTATTTATTCAACATAAATTAAAATAACAAACAAGGGCCCATTCCTACCTCACATACAAATATAAAAACATACAAGGGCTAATTAGATAGACCTAATGCGTTTCGGCCTTTACAGGCCTTCCTCAGAGGTCTAATACAGACAGAACAATTAGATTTTTAGAGTTGGCCCTCTTCTATTCTTGACTACCCTTTTTTAGGTTCTGAATTCTAGGTTTAGGTTCAGTCTTTCCCCCCTTTTTTCTTCTTAGTATTGACCAGTGTCAGTACAAATACAGCCCTAAATCACAGTATAAGCCAGGGGTTTCCAACCTTTTTTAACCTGCAGGCACCTTTGGAATTCTGGCAGAGTGTGATGGGCGCAACAACAGAATGAGTGCTATAAAATGGCTGCCGCTTGGCCCTCCCCACTTTCTATAAACAGCAAGTACTGGGGAATACGTTTGCAGGTACCATGGTGCCCTCAGGCACCCTGTTTGGGACCCCTGGTGTAAGCCAGTAAAGGAAAGCAGGATGGGGTTCATGCCAGAGAGAGAGAGAAGGGAATGTGCATGTTTCTTTGGCTGGCTTTCAGTTTGGAAACGGTGGCTTGCAGGTGCAAAACTGGCTTCTTTGAGAAGACCAGGGAGGCAGGACTGACCCTGCTCCGCTTCCTGTGCCACTGCTGCGCATGACCCTTGTTATCACACTTTCCCCAATTGATCTTTCTTTCCTCTAAATGAAATGAGACTCAAAAAGACTGATTAAGTACCGTCTGGGTTGCTGAATAGATGCAGACTTCATTAGCGAAGCACAGGAATGACTTTTTAGTCAGTGGTAGATTCCCCCACCCCCCAGCCTGAGTGAGCAGGGGAGTATATATTTACATTTCAGTCCTGCCCTTCATCCTCCTCCTCCCATTTCATGCGGTAGAATCGTGCATACTTAAAACGGCAACAAGAAAAAAGTCACTTTTTCCCCATATAAGCTTTAGATGACACAGATGTAGCTTAAACCATCAAACTGATCCTTTGAAATCCTTGTATGTACTTAATCTGCACTCTCAGCATAATCCATAATGATTTCTTCTTTGCAAGCCATTTTATAGTATACCCTAGAGATAAAAAGCAGAGCCGCAGTCAAGATGACTACTGAATTTCTGGACTCTTAAATAACCTTAATAGGTTAGTGTAGTATCTATGTAATAGCATTTAAATGAGTTGCTTTTGGTGTTAAGAATAACTGAAATAGGTAGACTTCGTTATCAGGCATTTCAATTCAGTAAGGAAAACCTAGTGATCTGATTTTCTAGTCAGCATTTTTTCACAAGGATTTACTGCAGCTGCTGTTTATAAGAACACTTTGCTAGCTGAGGACGCTCCTGCTCTGTTCTTTTAACCATGGTTTGGTGTTTGCCGCCATTTATTTATTTATTCATTCATTCAATTTATACCCCGCCCTCCCTGCCGAAGCAGGCTCAGGGCGGCTTACATAACAAGTCAAGACACATAAAATAACAATTACAAAACAGTCATAAAAAATCCAAACTATCGTAAAGTGCTAGTGACAACAAAATTAATAGTAGTAGTATTGTATAGAGATGGTGGAAACAATCATGATGGAATATTCAAGTGGGATCAAATCTGTGTTGATGAGCAGCTCATCTTGATCTGTTTATGCGGGAGGCACAGGCTGCTGATGGTAGTCCAGGGGAATAGGGCCTTATCACAGTTCAGTCATTAGATGCAGCTCCTTGAGTGAAGGCCTGGTGGAAGAGCTCCATCTTGTAGGCCCTGCAGGACCCTGATGTCTTCTGGGAGCTCATTCCACCAGTACGGAGCTGCCACTGAGAAGGCTCTGGACCTGGTTGTGGCCAGCCTGGCATCTTTGGGACCCGGGAGGGCCAGTCAGTTTTGAGACCCTGAACACAGTGCTGTCTGGGGAACATGTGGGGAAAGGCAGTCCCTCAGGTGATGCATATGTGTACAAGACTACATAGTTCAAATAAAGCTGAGCAGATCTGATGCAGGGCATTGTGTAGAACAGGGACTGTTGGCAAAGCGGCAGTGAGGGTAGCAGCATGGATCTTCATGTGGCTAGGGGAGTTGCCTAGAGTTACCTGTGCATATTTCTGTCTGTGTCTTGCTACAAATTAAGTGCCTTAAGACTTTTTTAGAATGCAGTCCTCAGTAATGTACCTGTGCAGTGAAATTACAGAGGGGCCACAGACATATAGTAGAGCATGTGCTTTGCAGACAGAATGTCCCAGGTTCGATATGCGGCATTTCCAGTTAAACAGGTCAAGTAGTGGATAACTTGAAATGTGTACCTTGAGATCCTGGATAACAGCTGCCAGGCAGAGTAGCAGTCCTGAGCTATAAAGACTGATGGTCTGACTTGTATAAGGCAATTCCATGTGTTTATGTGCTCACCCATCTTTGTAATTCAAAGTATGTGCCTTTTTAAGGACCTTTCTGCATAAGGAGTTCCTTGTGCAACAGATGAGCATTTTACATCTGTGTGTTTTGTATACCGTTCTTCAAGGCTGCTCCCCTGTTGATTGTAGCATTTTCCTTGCACTTAAAAATGCTACCTAATATGTTGTGCACAAATGTGCAATTTTGATCTCCAGCGTGTTTTTTTATATTACAAGAAGACAGTGAGAAGCAATTTTGGGACGGGTGATTGAAAGGAAAGGGAAGAGAACTTAAACCATGGTTGGGTAAATGCTGTGGGATGTTTGTCTTATAAAGCACACATTCTAGTGATGTTTTATAAGATGATCATCAGTCATTCACCAGCATATAACTCACTGGCAACCTTGCGTTGTTTTTGTGATAACTAACGCCAGTGGGTGTATCTTGTGTTTTTGCAGTTCAACAACATTTTGCTATACTGTGTCCCCAAATTCAGTTTAGTGGGATCTAAGTTTGCAGTTCGGACCAGAGTTGGCATTGATGGCATGAAGATTGTGGAAACTCACAATGAAGAATACCCACATACGTTTCAGGTGTCTGGGAAAGAACGAACTTTGGAACTGCAGGCCAGGTAAGAGACATGAGAGTTTGAGATTTAGGGTATAGTACTAGCAAAGGTACAATAGGGATATATTGGTTTTGCATATGAAATGCATGGATTCTCTGCCTACTCAGTGATGATTAAAGGTGTAGATATGGACACTTCATTGGACTGAACCTTGTTGTTGGATAAAGGCTCAAAAAGCTGTGTGTTCCAAACCCTATTATCCTTCTAGCTATGGTGAACCTTGACCAGACAGAAAAGTGCACTTGTATGAAACTGCCATGTAGTAGCTCTTGATGATGCTTGCATATTAGCTACATGGGGGAAGTCAGAATTCAGTTTTCTGGATGACTGTCAAATCTGACTTGTGGTTGGGTGTGTATTGGGTTGGAGCAGTGACGATGGTAGGCGTTCTCTTTTGAGTTGCCAGTGCTGAGAGAAGATCAGAGGGCAGAGAGAGATCCTAGAATTTTGTGATGCCTAGGAATCAGTGTAAGCATTCAAATAAAACCTTTTGACTTAGTTTTAGTTGTGTCTGTGTTTTAATATGTCAGGTTTCTCGTTTCTTTTTCACCTGCTTGTTTTGATGGTAACCTGCTTTGAGTAATGAGCTCATGATGTTGTAGAAATGTAGTAAATAAAAAAGTGTAGACTGAAGAATGGTCTGGATTTGGGTAATAAGCTGTTTTGTACAGTTTAGGATAGTTGTTGTTTTCTGACAATAAACATTTTATAGTGATTGCTGAATTCTTCTCAACAAGGTAGGCTGGTAGAAGTTTGTCTGTATTTTGTGAGTGGTATCTGTAGAGCACTCCACTTTGTAGTGAGCATGCATTAAAGTTCAGCATTAGTGTTGTCACCCTTGCTAGCTGTGTGGCCTGGGTGACTCTGTCTTTGTTGCACACTGGTGCTTAGTTGCCCTGAGTCTTGTGAGAGGACAGTGTTAGCCTCTGTCAGGGGAACTTTCTCTCTCTCATGTTATCTTCAAAGCCTGGGTTGTTTCTTCCCCCCACTGGAAGCCAAGTGTGACATGGCCTGGCTCATCCAAGTGTTTGAGATAGCTTAATTAATCATTCTTTGACTCGCAGCCAGCAGTTAGGGTATAAGATGTGTAGTTTCAGTCATGCCTGGGGTCTCGAGGTCTGGCTAAGTTTTGCTGAGTGTGCTCGAGGCTATCCATCTGATAGTTAACCTGCCTCTTCTGTAACTTTGATGTGTTATTTAAAGATCTCTTTGTAAGTAAACCTGGATCTCTCATATCATTTATTTGGGAACTTTTGAAAACCTATGGAGCCCCTAGCCAGGGTCCATAATACTAGCCTAACCTACCACTCCCAAAAACACCTAGCCATGATATGCATAACCTTCATATATGAAACATATATCTTCCGCAGCCTATAAAAATTGCATTAGGTCTGATGTTAAAATTTTGTTTGCCCAAAGGATTTCCTTTACCAGAAGAATGTGCATTTGTTTACCTCCCAGTGACCACTAGAGTGCACATTAATGACTGTGGTTATTATGGTGCATTTCATTATACAGAAGGCTTCTTCCTGTTGCTCTTATATAGGGGCTACTTCAACTCTGTTGACGTCTGATTAGATCGATCAGATTAACCATTCCATCTTCCATACCTACCTGGAAAACAGCCCTCAAAAGGTCCCATAAAAGATACTACCCCACAGTATTTACTCATTTAGAAAAATGTTGTGCTACCTCTACAGAGCCCTTAACATGGCATCTCACAAATAAAACAGTGCAATAAATCACTTTTGAGTGTCAAATCTCCATTTGTCAGTTATCTGATAAAGGGAGCTTTGACACTTTAAACCTCATAACTCGGAAATGTTGTTGGTCTCTGATGTGCTACTGAATTAAAATATTGACAGGTAACTTTAAATTGCCCATGGTAAGGAAAAGTGACAGACACAATTCAGTAGCAGCTGTCCTGTGTTCCTGTGTTTGGTGTAGTGGTTAAGTGCCTGGGATTGTATGTTAGTGGGTCTGCTGGTGTGAATGTAGTGGTGTGCTGTTATGGTGGCTGAATGCAGTGTTGGGTGTGATTGTCGGGGCTTTAGTTAGTTAGATGGTTAATACCCCTGACATGATCAGTTAGGAATTGTTTTTTTCTTGCATGGATAGCACTTATATTTTAACTAGCAGATGTGAAATTTGTTTACTTGCAGTAGCTGGATTGATTGTGACCTTGTTATTGGTTGGCGGCCTGAAGCATAGCGGAGCCTGCCAGCTGATTAATGTACGGGCAACAAATTCCTGTACAAATGCTCTTGGGGAGCAAGGTGTGGAGCGAAGGGTGCAGAGAAATAGAGCGGCTC
>NW_015160236.1:394576-394743 GCF_001447785.1 Gekko japonicus
TACTGTAATGCTCTCTACTTGGGGCTGCCTTTGTCGCTAATCCGGACGCTGCAGCTAGTGCAGAATGCTGCAGCTAGGCTGTTGATGGGCCTCTCTAGGCGAGACCACATCCGGCTGGTGCTGCAAGTGCTGCACTGGCTGCCGATAGCATACCGGATTCGATTCAA
>NW_015160236.1:394836-394976 GCF_001447785.1 Gekko japonicus
CCTACCTGGTAAAAAGAGCTCCCGGAGGAGATCCGGGCCCTTTGGGACCTTATACAGTTACGCAGGGCCTGCAAGACGGAGCACTTCCGCCAGGCTTTTGAGTAGGAGCCGCCGCCACCGCCACTATTCCACCACTGTGG
>NW_015160236.1:395195-444523 GCF_001447785.1 Gekko japonicus
TTATGAATTTTACTATGGATATGTAATATTGTTTTATTGTATTTTATCTATTTAATCCGGCATTAGCTGCTTGTTAGCCACCCTGAGCCGCTTGGAAAGGCGGGATATAAATCTCAATCAATCAATAAAAATAAATAAGTGTGCAGACTCTAATCTGGGAGAACAGGGTTTGATTCCTCACTCTTCCACTTGCAGCTTCTGAATGACCTTGGGCAAGCCATAGTTCTGTCAGAGCTGTCCTAGAAAAAGAGCAGTTTCTGTCAGAGCTCTCTCAGCCCCACCTACCTCACGGGGTGTCTGTTGTGGGGAGGGGAAGGGAAAGGAGTTTGTAAACCGCTCTGAGACTCCCGGGGTATAAATCCAATCTCTTCTTCTCTCTTATTATTATTATAGTCAGTAACCACCTGGAGCTGCAGTGGCTCAAGTGGTTAAGACGCTGAACTGCAGGCTGTGAAAGGTCAGTAATTCAGCAGTTCAAGACCCGGGTGCCACATGACGGAGTGAGCTCCCGTCTCTAGTTCCAGCTCCTGCCAACCTAGCAGTTCGAAAGCAAGAAATTGCAAGTAGATAAATAGGTACCACTTCGGTGGGAAGGTAACAGCGTTCCGTGCACCTTGGTGTTTAGTCATGCTGGCCACATGACCACGGAAACGTCTTTGGACAGCGCTGGCTTTTCTGCTTTGAAACGGAGATGAGCACCGCAACCCTAGAGTTGTATTCGA
Source organism: Gekko japonicus (assembly GCF_001447785.1). Classification (NCBI taxonomy): domain Eukaryota; kingdom Metazoa; phylum Chordata; class Lepidosauria; order Squamata; family Gekkonidae; genus Gekko; species Gekko japonicus. Next base: position 395,918 of record NW_015160236.1, read on the forward strand.
CTGGCTTTTGAGCAAGGGAACCTTTACCTTTACCTAACCACCTGGAACTTCTATCTCTGTTGGAGGTAGGCTTAGCTAAGCCTTTCTGCCTCTGAGCTGTGCAAATCTTCCCTCCCTCCAACTTGTGATTGGTTTTTTAATTCTAATGGGAAATATTGGCATATCCCACTGTGGATCGCCCACGTGTGATGTGTCATATTCTCTGTATGAAAAAAGTGTAAAATATTGTGCGTCAATTAATGCATCTGACATTTGAGGAACATAGCTAGAGAACAAGGTTTCGGTAACCAGGACTAGGGGAGACTTGCTCATTCAGAGATAACCATGGGGGGGTCTCTTCAGTATGGGAATTCTTCCAAGCAGGGAAAAAGTTAGGAAAGGAAGTGGATTACTCAAAGGCCTAGTCTTACCAAGGTCTGTAGAGGCAGCAGGAAATAGTCTGCAGACAGGCCCTTTGTACGTATGTGTACAAGTGCACGGCTATTAAAAGTTATTGCATTCTTTTCCTGATACTCCCCCAAAAAATATTAAAAGCTCTTTCTATCCAATATGCATTGTCTGGCTTTAGATATATACTAAACTATTTGTTCACGTATCATACGCAGAAGTTTTGCTTTTCTGTGTTAGAACTGGTAGCAAATGGCTCTAATGGACAGGGAACAGGCTGTGAGACTGGAAAACTCAGTTCTGCTGCTTTTAGAACACTCTATAAATACTGCAGTTTGTGTTTCGGTGTGCACTGTTGTAGAACTGTTCCAGATGTAATCATTGATATTTCTATATTCGTATATACTTGATGAACGCAGTTATGGAAATTCAGTTCTGCTGCTTTTAGAACACACTATAAATACTGCAGTTTGTGTTCCAGCGTGCACTGTTGTAGAACTATTCCAGATGTAATCATTGATATTTCTATATTCGTATATACTTGATGAACGCAGTTATGGAAATACCGTGTTGTTCTTTGTGAGTGCATTTGAGATCATCTTTTAATGTATTCTTAACTTTGTGCACTTAAAGTTCATCAGCTTTTGAACACAGGTTCCCAGTTTCCTTTAATTGGACTCCCGTGTTTCATTATCCTCATTAAACTCTTTAGATTTTGAGTTGGAAGTATCCAAGCATCTCCAGTAAGTTAAAACTTAACGGCTGTAGTTAATTAACCTGCTTTTAACTGGTATCTCCAACTGTGTCCTTCTTTTAGTTCCGAACAAGATAAAGAAGAATGGATAAAGGTAAATCTACCTAACTTATTAAGGCTTGTGCAACAATAAACTTGGTAGTCTTTAAGGTGTCAAAGGACTCGGCACTAAATATCCTTCTGGAATCTGCCTCATATGGGATTGTTACAAAGTAAACTTCAGGTGAAGAATGACATACGTAAATCTGATGCAGATCCTCGCTCACTTTTATTTAGACTGACGTACAAGCTTCCTAGCAAAACAGAGCACAGGAACATCCCTTTCTTCCTGTTTGTAGTAGAACTGTCCTATGCAGAGTGCTGACTGGCTGGCCCTTGTGGCAGTCCTAAAAATGCCTTCCCTTCCTCTGCCCCTAGAGCAAGGTTTCAGGGCTTTGTACAAGCTTAAAGTAGCTAAATATGCCAGGTGTCTGGGAAAAGAGGTTTTTAAAAAATGCTAAGAGCCTGCCTGAGCATGGTGGGGAGGGGTGAAAATCTGTGCTGGAGTCAAAGCCAGGGACCTGTTTTAGTAGAGGAGTGAAGCAGGAACAAGCAGAGCTTTCCCGTGAAGCAGTGCAGTTTGTATGTGTTCCTGGAGGAGGCAATGGGTGCTCATGCTCTTTGGTGCAGCGGTGTGGTGATTAAGAGTGGCGGACTCTAATCTGGAGAACTGGGTTTGATTCCCCACTCCTCCACATGAAGCCACCTGGGTGACCTTGGGCGAGCCATAGTCCTCTCAGAGCTGTTCTCTCAAGAGCAGTTCTCTTAGACCTCTCTCAGCCCCACCTACCTCACAGGGTGTCTGTTGTGAGGAGGGGAAGTGAAGAAGATTGTAAACTGCTCTCAGTGAAGGGCGGGATATAAATCCAACTCTTCTCTTCCAGTAGTTGTAGTTTTTTAAAAATAATAATATTATAGTGAAATCAGGCTTGTTTCTGCTTAATATTGATGACATTCAGTTTATCTATATTTGGTTCTGTCAGTTCCTAGGTTTGAGGACAAATTAAATTAAAGCGAGGACAAATAGATTAACAGATTAAATTAAAGCAAGGACAAATAGATTAAAAAATAGTTTTTATTCGAGAGCTATTATTGCCTTAAATGCTGTATGAAATTGGAATTGGGTGACATTGGTGGTTTTAAGGTTTTATGTGAACCTTAAGGGAGTTATGGGACAGTTGTGAATGGTGTGTGAGTGTATATGAATATTGTTGTAAATCACCGAAATGATTGCATCTTTAATTTCGTTGTACTATGTACAATGACAATAAAGTATATTGTTGTTGTTGTTGTTGTTATTATTATTGAGATTCCTCATCTGTTTAATGTGTTGCAGGCTCTTCAGAGTACCATAGATGCTTTTCAGCAGAGGAATGAAACATTCAGACATGCTATTGCAAAAGAGTATGATGACATGCCTATAGAAGTTTCTGTAAGTGAGAGGTGCTTTCAGACTTTTAAATGTGGTTGATAAGACTATGACTGCATCACTTCAAGCTCTTGGAACCCGATCCAGAAAATACTGCCCGTAGTACACACAGACCACATCTTATACGATGTCTTGTCCCAGTAGTCTTAAGTGCCGGTTCATACCATGTGTTGTCATTAGCAGGAGCACAACCTTTCCCCCTACATACATATGCATGAAATCAAATGTAGTGTGAAATTCTGGAACCAGAGGGGCTGTGAATGTTCATGAAGTGTTCCCACACATGTAGAGTGGCAGCAGAGCCCCCCCCCCCCCCCCCCATTCTTGCATCTTCTCTGGAGAGAGGGGTTTCCTACTGGGTTTCTTCTCCATCCGAGCGTATGTTCTGCTAAGGTGGAGACTGCTTGCAGAAACGGAAAAGATGCTGCACTCCTTATCATGGGAATTACTATCTTATGCGTAGGTAGAACAAACATCTCACTCCAGCCATTGTTGGGCAATTCCTCTTCCAGTGGTACCACTATCTCTCTTAAACTGTTTTTATGCAGCAGCACACAATATTTATTTACTTAAAACGTTTGTAGGCTGTTTCCGCCCTATTAGGGTCCACAAGACAGCAAAACATAAAAAAATTAAAATACCTGAGCAGAGGTCCATGAGTGGCTATTAGCCACAAGGTATAGATAGGAACTCTCGGTCTGGGGCAAGTGATGCTCTGTTTTTTGGGTGCTGGGGGGGGGCAACAGCAGGAGGGCTTCTAGCGTCCTGGCCCCACTGATAAGACCTCCTGATGGCACCTGGTATTTTTGGCCACTGTGTGACAGAGTGTTTGACTGGATGGGCCATTGGCCTGATCCAACATTGGCTTCTCTGATGTTCTTATGTAATTAAAAATATAGTTAAAATTATAAAATAATTCTGTTAAAAACACATAAGCAAACAACACTATAAGTGGGCCTGCTAACCGCTTTTTGGGGGTATGCCAGATGAAGTAAAAAGGTCTTCATCTGGCTGGCGAAAGAACCCAATAGTGGGAGACAGAAGAATCTCCCGGGAGGGGAGAGTGTGGAGTTCCGAAGTTTTCGTGCCATGACCAAGAGAGCTTTCTCAGGTTCCTGCCCTCCTAGCTTCAGATGGCAAGGGCAACCAAAGCAAGGCCTCTGAAGGTGACTGGAGTACAATGGGTAGATTCGTATGGGAGGAGGCAGCCCTTAAAGTACGTTGATCCCAAACCGTACAGGGCTTTAAAGGTCAATACCAGCACCTTGAACTGAGCCCAGAAATGAAATTATAGCTTTGGAAAAAGTGCAGAAAAGGGCAACTCGAATGATAAAAGGGTTGGAACACTTTCCCTATGAGGAAAGGTTAAAGCGCTTAGGGCTTTTTAGCTTGGAGAAAAGATGACTGAGGGGTGACATGATCGAGGTTTATAAGATTAATCATGGGAAAGAGCAGGTAGAGAAAGAGGTACTTTTCTCCCTTTCTCACAATACAAGAACTCGTGGGCACTCCATGAAACTGCAGAGCGGTCGGGTTAGAACGGATAAAAGGAAGTACTTCTTCACCCAAAGAGTGATTAACACATGGAATTCACTGCCACAGGAAGTGGTGGCGGCTACAGGCATGGACGGCTTCAAAAGGGAATTAGATAAGCATATGGAGCAGAGGTCCATCAGTGGCTATTAGCCACAAGGTATAGATAGGGGCTCTGGGGCAAGTGATGCTTTGTCTTCTTGGTGCTTGGGGGGGGGGGCAACAGTGGGAGGGCTTCTAATGTCCTGGCCCCCCTGGGGGACCTCCTGATGGCACTGGTATTTCTGGCCACTGTGTGACACAGAGTGTTGGACTGGATGGGCCTTTGGCCTGATCCAACATTGGCGTCTCTTATGTTCTTATGAACCAGAAACCAGTGCAGATGGAACAAGATGGGAGTGATATAGTCCCTATGACCCACTCAAATCAAGACTCTGGCTGCAGCATTCTTTACCAACTGTAGTTTCTGAACAGGCTTTAAGGGCAGCCCCACATACAGCGCACTGTAGTAATCTAATCTAGATGTTACCAGGGCATGCAGCACAGTGCCAAGAACTTTTTCTGCCCAAGAAGGGCCACAGCTGGCTCACCAGCCAAAGCTAGTGAAAGGCATCCCTGTCTATCACTGCCACCTTTTTGTCCAATGGGAGGCCCAAGTCCAGGAGCACCCCCAAGCTACAAACCTGTTCCTTTAGGGGGGAGTGCAGTCCCTTCCAGAACAGGGGATAGCCCATTTCGTGTGTCAGACCCGTCCCCCACCAGTTTTGTCTGCCCCCCACCTCTGTTTTGTCGGGATTAAGTTTCAGCTTGTTAACCTTCATCCATTCAAAAACTGCCTCCGGGCACCTGTTCATGGTTTCACAGCCACTATTTTCCTAGTTGGCATTTTAAAGAAATCTGCCTGGAAGAATAGCCTATAATATTAGGAAGAGGCAACATGCTTATATTGAATATTATCTGTTTTTTTAGACTTCTGGTTGGTTCTACAACCCAAATCCTATTTCATTGTTTACTGAATGTCCCTTCCCATTGATGGTATTGATTTGCCCGGTGTGGGTCTGCCTCAAATCCCAGTGGGAAAGGTGGACTAAAAATAACGTAAATAAATAAATACGCAAAGAGCAGCACACAGAGAGACTGCAATTACAGCCTTATCGTTATTAACTATTAGCAGTGGAGTATTTCTTGAGAGTAGAAAGCACACACTTAACATTTTGAATCTTTTTTTCCAATCGGTATAATACAGAACAATTAATTCCCCCCCCTTCAACGTGTTAAATCAGTCTGTCACTCTTTAATGGGATTATACTACTGTCAGGCTGTGACTGGCCAGAGTCCAGGGCAAGGTGTACCCTCCAGCAGGGCTTTTTTTTGTAGAAAAAGCCCAGCATAGCTCATTCGCATATTAGGCCACATCCCATGCCTTCCCTAGGCTTGCCTGGGTGCCCCGCGGATGTGGGGAGCCCAAGCAAGCCAGCTCTTGGAGGGGAGGGGAGGCAGATCCTTCCAGGGGGGCCCTGGCCCGTCCACCTCGGAGTCGCCGGGGGGGGGTCGCTCTCCAGGCCTTCCCTCTGTAGCCACACATGCAGAGGTTTTGGCTGTAGTGGCCGTGGCCAACTCTGAAGCCAGCCGGAACTCCGTTCCTGTGTGTTCCTGCCCAAAAATAGCCCTGGCTCCAGCATCTTTCCTTCAGCAAGCCCAAGGGTTGGACCTCAGTTTAGGGAGAGGAGAAAGGTTTAAGCTGCACCCTGAGCCAATGGCCGTCCTGGCTGGGCCCTCTCCTCCTTTGCTGCCTTCCCCTGAGGCTTTAAGAGTCCTGTACAGACCCCAGTTTCTGCCAGCCTCCTCTGACCTGTTCCTGGGTGCAGGCTACTGCCTAAGCTCTGCCTTCCTTCTGAGACACACGCTGTGCCTGCTGGGTTCTGAGGCCGCTGCTGGCACATATTCAGGTGTGGCCTCACCCTTGCTCTTTACTCCACAGCCCTTGGTTGGGGTTCCTGATTCTGCTGTGCCTAGGTGAGGCTGTCCCCTGCTGGAATTCCCTGCAGAGCAAGTTAGTGCAGGGGCGGACTGCCGCTAGACTAGTATCCAACTTCCAGACGGCAGATGGAGATCTCCCACTATTACAATTGAGCTCTAAATGACCAAGATCAATTCCCCTAGAGAAAATGGCTGCTTTGGAGGGTGGATTCTATGGCACTGTATCCTGCTGAGGTCCCTCCCCTCCCTAAACCCCGCCCTCCCCAAGCTCCACCCCCCCAAATTCCCAGGTATTTTCCAACCCAGGGCTGGCAACCCTAGCTGCCGCGCTCAGACAGCTATTTCTGATCCCCCTGTTCTTGCCGCTTTGGGTGGCACCTATATTCTGGTGTTTGGCACTGTGTCATTGAGGTTTAAGAACAGCTTGTGTGTTGCTCTTTCTCTGCTGAAGTCATAGCGATTCACTTTCTGTGCTTGCAGTTGATTTCCCCCCCCCCCTTCTCTCCCTCCCCTTTCAGAATGCTGAGCTTGGGAAGAGAGCACCAAGATGGATTCGAGACAACGAAGTGACCATGTGTATGAAATGCAAGGAGCCCTTCAATGCGCTGACCAGGAGGAGACACCACTGCCGAGCATGTGGGCATGTAAGCACAAAGCCCCTTCTGCTAGTAGGTTAGCAGATGCTGAAACTGCCAAAGACTTGTTCAGAAACTCCATCTAGCGGCTGTGTCCACATATTGCAGCTGGCTTTTAGCACAAAAGGTCAAAACGTGGACAGAAGCTCCCCTGTGTGAACCCAAACAGAGCCGCCTTGTGGATGATACAGGAAATTGTCAACATTGTTCATTTAGCAAATGATTTTAATGCAATGCAACGTTTGTCATATGGTATTCTAGGCAAGCAGGAATGCCAGTTTATCACATATGCCAGTTTCCTGTACTTTACCCCGTGTGCATTTTGTTTTGACACTTCCTCCCAGCAGCATTCTCACCCATCTTTCCCCTTCTTCCTGTTCATGTCTTCAGTGCCCTCCCAGGTGGCAATGAGTCATGTCTCTTCACCCCACCCACTGACCTTACAAGCCAAGCTGCAAACAAGATGCTAGTTAATAGAGTTTTCTGGAACTTAAAATGCTGGATTACAAGGCTTGCACATGGGGTGAACCGGCCGTTAATCTCACCAAGACAATTTCCAGTGGGCTTCTGTGCTGAAGGGCCAGTGGCAAGGCTAAAGGGGCTATCAGTCTCAGTGGCCAGCAGAGGCACCTACAGAGTACAAGGAGAGAAAAATACATCCTCCAAGGGGGGGATGATCTAGGGATAGGGTTGCCATGCACCCAGCAGAGGGGTTGGGGGCAGGGACGTGGTGTGGGACAGTGTCATGAGCCTGATGACATCCATAAAGTTTCTGGCAATTCCTAGAGCTACCTGTTGTCACGTCCAGGTTTTCCCTGGAAGTGACATAAGGGTGTGAACAATGTCATTGGCCTGTTTTAACTTTTCCTGTCCATTTCCAAGCGGTGGTGGGCAACGGGTCCTCAGGGCACGGGATCCCTCAAATGGGGTGGGGGTGGCACCCAATCCAGGGGAGATGGCCCTGCCCTGGAAGGGAAGGACTGCTCCAGGACCCCTTTCAACAGCAGATCCCTCCACTTTCCTCAGGCTTCCCTGACAGCCCCCACGTAGCCCAGATTTTTGAGACAGAAACCCACTGTTTTTATTGCAGTCCCAAAGCTGCTACTTCTCTAGTGAGTATGCTACATTTAGGATTAGAGCCAGAACTTGATACCTGTTAGTTTGGAAGTAATGCCCATTGAAATTCAATGGCCTTTACTTAGGGTTGCCAGCCCCCAGGGCCGGGCGGGGGTTTCCCCGCTTTTGGGGGCTCCAATCCACCCCTAGCCTCAAGAGGGACCACCCCCACCACCCCTCTCCCTCCCCTCCTGCCCATCTTAAAGGGCTTCAGCTGATTGGCGGGGACCACCAGCTGGAGGGCCCTTTAAGTCTAGCAGGAGGGAGGGAGAGGGATGGTCACGGGCCGCACGCTTGACTCGCAAAAAGATCCTTTAAAGGGTCTTTTTGCGAGAATAATTTTCTTTTATATTTCTTCTTCTTTAGGTGGTTTGCTGGAAATGCTCAGATTATAAAGCTCATCTTGAGTATGATGGTGGTAAACTGAACAAGGTTTGTAAGGACTGCTACCACATTATAACAGGATGCACGGACAGCGAAGAAAAGAAAAAAAAAGGAATCTTGGAGGTGATGGCATTTAAATAATTGTTTCAGTGTGTTGTGTTTTGAGTCCAGTGGCACCTTTAAGACCAACAAAGTTTAATTCGAGGCAGTCCCGTAGCCAGGGTGGTGCACCAAGGGACGTGGCCCCACCCAATCATTTGTCATCTCCCTCCAATCAGCACTAAGGGTAGGGAAGACTCTACATAGCAGAGATTCTGTTTTTGCTTCCCAGTCCACCCCTGCTTGTATGGTATGGTACAGGGCCTTAATGTTGGGTCTCCTAAAATGGAAAACTAAAACTGCGTTGGTTTTCCTAGGTCTTAACCAAGCATTAAAAGGAACAGAATGTGGGACCGTGTGCTGTCCTCCTATTCTTAGGGAAGGCAGATTGATCCACAAGAAAAAAAGGGCTGGCTTCATTCTACCTACAGTGTTTGGGGTTTTTTTAAACTCTAGTTAAAGGTGTGCTAATTTTCTGTCTGTCCCTGTTCTCTGTGGCCTTGGTTTTTGCGAGTTAATGATGGAGGCAGTTATGTGGCCTCACGCAGGAAGGCTGATGTATAGAAGTTCCTAGACTTGTGGTTCTGCGAAACAGACATCCCCAGTTTTAAATATCACCATATCAAACAGATGAATAAAAGCCTTAATGATTTCAGAATAATTATTTCTTCTTCTTTAGGTGGTTTGCTGGAAATGCTCAGATTATAAAGCTCATCTTGAGTATGATGGTGGTAAACTGAACAAGGTTTGTAAGGACTGCTACCACATTATAACAGGATGCACGGACAGCGAAGAAAAGAAAAAAAAAGGAATCTTGGAGGTGATGGCATTTAAATAATTGTTTCAGTGTGTTGTGTTTTGAGTCCAGTGGCACCTTTAAGACCAACAAAGTTTAATTCGAGGCAGTCCCGTAGCCAGGGTGGTGCACCAAGGGACGTGGCCCCACCCAATCATTTGTCATCTCCCTCCAATCAGCACTAACGTGAAATCTGTCACAAGTCTTCTGCCAATGAGAGAGGGCATTTCCTTCCCTCCTCCCTCCTCCCTCCAAGGCTTTGCCAATGAGAGTCTCTTTCCCCCCTCCCTCCTAGGCTTTGCTTCCTGCACCAAGTAGTTGATCTGGCTGTGCTCTGAAGCATGTGACACAGCCCTTTTCCCGCCTTAGCTTGCTAGCTCTTGCCAGTCATGGATTCCTCTGATCTGCAGCACTGTAGCACATTAAGGTAGAAGCTTAAAAAAATTTTTTTGCTCTGTCTTAGCCCCGGGTGGGGAGTGTTCAAAGGTGGTTGGAGGGGGTTGGCAGCCGCCACCTCTGTGTTCTGCCTTTCACAAGTGGGCTTGTGACCGTTTTACAGTGTGTGCTGGCGCCCATGCAGCTGTTTTGGCCCTTGAAAACACTTGGGGGGGGGGATTTGGTTTTAAACAAAACTGATTATTGTTTAACCTTCTTTGTAGAATGATCCCTTGTAGAGACTTTGCACTACACCATAGCTTATTCATAATGAAATGAATAAATAACGATGTGCTTACCACCACTGTACTCATTTGCCCCCCTGCCCTAAAAATATTTCTGGTTACAGGCCTGATTTTGTGTGCATGCAGAATACCCAGAATTAAACTTTGTTGGTCTTAAAGGCGCCACTGGACTCAAACTTTGTGTTCTATTGCTTCAGACCAACACGGCTACCCACCTGGATTTGTGTTTAATGTGTTGCATTGCTGTGCATTTCTTGGAATTATATTTCTGTTCAGTTGCATTTGGATACTGAGCTGAGTCTTGGGTTTGTATCCTAATCTCCGTTAGATACAGCTAGAAGCGCAGTTCCGGTGGCTGGTTGAAATGGCACCCGTATGGCATGTGGTAAGCCATTCATGAATCGTGGTTGCCATTGTGCCTTTTGCCTCCATGCAGCTGTGGAACATTTCTGTGGCTGGTGTAAGGCAGTAAAGGAATAATTGAATGGTGACAAATGTCCACATGGCAACATGTCGTGTGAAGCTGTGACCTTTATCTGGCAGCCATTACCAGTACAACAGGCCTAAGGGGTAGGTGTGGCTAATTAATGATCCCTCACCCATAGCTCTTGATATATCATAGGGTAACTGGGAAATTGCAGAAAGGCTACTATCGCATTGATTTAGAAGTTTAACTATTGCCCTTGTATTCAGCTGAAGCTTCCAATGCTGCATTGTTGTTGTCTTCCAGTTAGTTGCTCTATTCATCAGGCTGCTTCTGGTTTTGGCTAGCTAGCCCCTGCCATTATTTGTAGAAAACAGAAGAATATTCCATGTCTAGCGTTTCATTGGGATGGACCCACTTGAAGATTTCGTGGAGGATAGTGGTGGGGTATCTTTCCCCACTGTCCCCCTTCCTCGGGCAGCCTGCTGTTTGAGCCCCAAACTTCTCTCTGAGGCTTGGGAGACCCTTGCAAGCAGAATGCACCACAGGATTGGGTGAGGGTGCAATAAAGGCTATGAGAAATCAAGTAAAGTCTCCTCTTCCATTCATGGCTTGTGTCAGTGGAAAGGAGGGAAAGAAGTGATTTTTGTTTGTCTGCACAGGACAAAATTCAGAATATTCTATAACAACATTTAGAATATTGTACACATTTCTACCTTTTCCCAGGAGGGTACAAAAACCACACCAAATGCACATGCTGATATGGCTAGGCTATCCTGCTTTTTGTTGTGTTTTATATGATGCTTTTAATAGGTGGTTTTATGGCTCTGTTGACTTTAGTGTTTTACTGATATTTGTAACTTGAGAGCTGGTAAAGTTAATGTCTTCAGTAAATGCCTCAAGGGTCAAGACAAGCATGATTCTGCTCAGTTCTTTTTCAGCTGCCACTTTCCTCTGATTTGGCTTAACCATTTGCTGTGATATGACTCTGAGCATGTTTGTACGTTATAATATGGCAGCACTGATAGTATGTAACATTTTTCTTGCACCCTTACAGATTGAATCAGCAGAAGTATCTGGGAACAGTGTGATATGTAGTTTTCTCCAGTACATGGAAAAATCGAAGACTTGGCAAAAGGCTTGGTGTGTGATTCCTAAGCAGGAAGCCCTTGTATTGTACATGTATGGTGCACCACAGGTATGTAGGAAGGAGAAAACAAGAATATATGGAATTTTTTTTGGGGGGGTGTTGGTATTTTTTGATATTTTTCGTGTGGCGACCTCTGGTGACTGACCCCTACTTGGGGGCCTGGAGGATATTCAGAGAGGTGGCTGAATAAAGCCTGCCCCCACCTCCCGACTGCTGGCATTCCAAGGAGGTCTCCCATCCAAGTACTTGCCAGACCCTGCTTAGCTTCCAAGATCGGGCTTGCCTGGGCTATCCAGGTCAGGGCGAATTCTCTGGTTTACGAAGGATAATCCATTAATGCATATGAATTTTTTTTGTGAGCTACCATGCATCTCACTAAAAATGTTCATGTGCTTCTAGTTCCATTTCTTCTTCCTCCTTCATAACCATCTTCCAAAATACAAGGAAGATTTTGACTGGTGATAGATCCTGAGTGCGAGAACCTGTTATGGGAATTTTGGTAATCATTTTGCTTCCCTCTGGTCATCCTGTGCTTGTTTTCAGTGGAATGGTGGAAGGGTGAGGTATGATAAGCTCTGATTGTTCAGGTGACCTGGTAGGAGAAGGCTCTCTCTGCTTCTGCCACATTCCTTGTCCTGTATGTACGTGTGGTTCTTCCAATGTGTGGTTCTTCCAATTCAGTAGAGCTTGCCCCCCCCCCCAGTTAAAAAAAACCCACGGGGCGAATAATTGAAATCTTGCATTTTGATTTACTTCAAAACTTGTTTATTGACATTTAAATTAATGTAATACAGGAGCTTCTCTTTTACCTCGCACCAAAAAGCTCAGATTTTGTTTCAAGATTTTTGTTTCTGTTTATTTAGGACGTAAAAGCTCTGGCTACTATTCCATTGTTGGGCTATGTAGTAGATGATACTCCAAGAAGTGCTGACCTCCCTCACAGTTTCAAACTCACCCAGTCCAAGTCTGTGCACAGTTTCGCTGCAGACAATGAGGAACTGAAGCAGAAGTGGTTGAAAGTCATACATTTGGCTGTTAAAGGTGAAACCCCCGACTGCCCGAATGATTTGCGGCTGAGCTTGGGGGATCAGCATGAAAACTCTGTGAAATTGGATTCTGAAGCTTGAAACAGCAGAAACTCTGTAAGGTGTATATATATATATATATATATATTTTTTTCCAAATCAGACTTGGGTTGACACTACTTCCGAAAATAACAGAAAGAAGCCTCCGGCCTTCTTTACCATGTTTCTTAGCACTTTATGTTGAAAAAGAAAAAAAAAATGCTAATTATTTTAGGGACCCATTTTTTTATATTTATTTTATGTCAATAAAACTAATGAATAGTGCCATTCCACATGTCTTTTCTTAATCAAATGAATGTCTTTTATCAAAAAGTTACCAGCTTTTTAATATGTACAACTTCTCTTTCCCTGATTCCCTGAAAAGTGCATCATATGAACTGAATGCTGTTGGTAGGAAGTGGTTCCCTCATAATGATGCCAATATTGGTATAGCTTGGTTACTCTCTAGTACTCTTAGCTGTGTGTTCAAAGGATATACCCCTATGTTGCCAAAATACATGTGTTGTAGAATTTAAAGGCAGTTTGGTTTCTTGGATTGAAATTGAGGCTCTTGTTACACTGACTTGTACATATGTTCTGTTTTGTGTTTGAGAAAACGAACAATACCCAGAGAGAGCATTGGTGTTTAAAAATTACAAATAATCTTATTAAAAAAAACCCACGTTCTCCTAAATTTTTATTACACAATAAATACAATATATAAGAATAGCTGTGTATGCTATTAGGAAAAAATGTACTATACTTAATTTTGATTTGACTTCATGATACATTCATGCTAACCTCTGATTTATTTAAAATAAAGCATGTATCCTCTTGAAAACGTAAGCAGGGGATTCTGAATTTTAAAAAAAACCTATTGATTTGTTTTAATGATGTCTAATGGTGATAATATTTTTATACATTTAATATAGAGCTTAAAAATAGAAGTGATATAAATGGCATGTAATGAATATGTGAGTTCTGGCTGTGTTTTGAAAAAGCATAATAATTCTTCTCAGTCCTGTGCCTGTTTTACCTTTTGTAAGGTGCGGTGGTGCTACCTTTTTAAAATTACAGCAAGTGCTTCAGTAATTAATAGCCTGGTCTTAAATGATCACTTGTGATCTTGTACTTTGCCTTTATGGTTGGTCACTGTATAACACCCAGACCTTAACAGTATGGCTTAAGGCAGACATCATGCCAAATCATGGTTAAGGAAGACTGGCTATGGTTCAGTGGGACGTCTGAGTTGACAAACCATGGTTTGTTAGTGATGGTAAAGCCAGAATCAGAACCCTTAGTTTGTGCAAACTATAGTTTGGTGCAGTGGCTAAAAATCGACACATCATAATTACAGCTAGTGTTCTGCCAACGAAGCCACTGCGGCGAGAAACTAACAGCGCTGAGTAGGCTAAGACTTAAACCAGGCAAGTTGGTCTGTATAAACCGTGGCTTCCCTGTATGTTTTAGATTCTGAGCCTTGGTTTGAATTCTGAGGTACAGTTAACACAAACCAGGGTTTGGATCAATGTCTGATTTAAGCCTTTGTCAGTGCTTTTTTGTGTTTTTAAAAAAGTGCCAGTACTCATATATAAGGCTGCACCGATTTCTACCAATCCTCGTCCTCAGGACTTGGGAGAGCCCCCCAAAAGGTTGGTGGTACTCAGTACTGATGAGTACCACCACACACAAAAAAAGCCTTTTATAACCTTCGCAAAACTATTCACATATTTCAACAGTTAACAACACTACTGTATTATCTGATCCACATCCATTGAATGGGTGGCAGTTTTGCATTAACGTCTGTGGTATTCAACTGCACTCAGTATCTGCATGGATTATATACATCATAGTGTAATTTACAGAAACTCTTGGTGTCTGTGTGTATGTGTATGTATGCAAGTGTCATTTCTTGCAAAACCTGTAAACTTAGCCCTTAATTATTTTACAAGGAGCCTTGGAAGTATGTATCCAGGTTTTGTAGTGTTGAGCAGATAATTGATAATAGTAGCAGTCTTATTGTAAATTGCTACTTATTCTAAGCATTTATCTAGCATCTTTGGGCTGGAATGTGTGCAATAACTTAAACCTAAAACAATAGCTTTTGGCAAAGACAAATCCAAACTGAGTATATTGTAGCTGGCTTGTGCAATGGGGGGGGAGAATAAGCAGCGGAAGTGTTTTCTGCTAAAGAGCTACAATTCAGAGGGATCAAGTGAGAGTTGTTTTCACAAGTTTATTTGGAGATATGTCCAGAATCTGTAGGGTCCCCCCACCCCCACCCCATTTTAAAGAGTAGAACTACTTCCCCATGCTTTTAAGTTTAAGCCAGTTTTCTCATTCTGGCAAAGCATTCAACATGCAAAATTCTCTTTCCAAATTACTCATGGTATCTGCATACTAGTAATTCTTCTGAATAGCTAAGTAAAACATAAGCAACATAAGTAAAACAGCCCCCACTAAGCACACAGCTAAACATAAGCAGGTTAGGCTTAAACGTGTTTTGTTCTTGCCTTATATTTTTGCACAGAGCTAACTGATGATTGCTAACTTCTAAACCCATGATCATGTGGACAGGCAACACTGCAAAAACCTATGAATTCGTTTTGTCTGTAAATAAACTTTCCTTGTTCCTATAAGGAAAACTGGAGGCTGACTCTTGAGCAGCTGAAGGTTTGGGCGAAGGATATAAAGCCCCGCCTTCCTTTCCCGTTGAAGGGGCATGGAATTTAAGGGGCTGTGAGTTTTTGGAACTTCCTTTGAAAGCACATTTTTTCCTATCATGTTGGTCTCATTTCTGCTACCTTGGTTGGTGTGGAATGGGCTATACCAGGGAGTAGGGTTTTGGGGTTTTTTTGGAAAGGAGGTGCCGGAACTCTCAAGAGGGAAATGAAGTTTTCAGCCTGTAAACTGAAAACTCATGAATTCTGAAACATTTTAAAAAGAATTCTGTCGAAGAGGTTCCAGAACTCCGTTCCGGCACGTTCCCCCAGGGGGGAAAAAAGCCCTGGCAGGGAGGACAAGCACAAAGGTAACTTCAAATTGTCCTCTTCTTGCCCCTTCCTTTGTGTCTGTGTGTGAGCGAAGTAAACCCTAGTAAGAAATAGCACCTATCTAGCACTTAATAATGTGAAAGCACTTCCCCATACTTTGCGTCTCCTAAGCACATTTCTGTAGAAGCAAATTCCACAGATATTAATGAGAATTAAGCTGCATTTACAGGGAGATTCTTTTTCTTTATCTTGGATTCTAATCTGCCCAGTGGTATGTGTATGTGTTTGAAGCATCCACACGACATCCTCCTCTGATCATCCACTGTCCAGGCTTTTCTTCTTCTTAGGATGTAGTCCAAGAGCATTAAGCAAGCAATCTGCATGGGAATGTGAGCATTTTTTACTGCCCCACCCACACAAGCCCCATTGGGAACTACTGGATTTTATTTTTTTTTCTTTCGTCTTTTTATGTTAAGGGAAACTGGAGGCTGATTCTCCAGCAGTTGAAATTTGGGGGGTAAGGACTGGCCTTTCAGTAATAAATTGTTCTGCTTCTTTTTAGTTGATTCCAGGGCTTTTCAGTTTATTATGGAGTTTACATGCAGGAAGACTCGGTAATGCAAAGACCTCTCTGTAAGTGGTATATATTTTACAAATTGTTGTGGCATCTTTTCTGAATAAAATAATACTGGTGTCATTGCAAGTTTTTAGAGCTGGTATGTTGGCTTTAAATAACAAAGTTCCCCGTGAACAGAAAAAAATCTTTAGAAAATGTGATTATATTTGGTACAGGTTGTTGTTAAAACTGTCTTGACTTAAAAGTACACGAATGACTGCCCTTTTTCCCCAACCTTCTCTCTCCAGCTTCCTGTTTGGAGACCTTATTAAAAGCTTTCTTTTTTAGCAGCCTGCCTGAAGTTGCTATGAGATACTAAAAATAACTATTCCGTTTCTGTGAACCACATTTGGATGTTTAAATTTGAATATGTACCACTTTTGTGCAGTTCTCTCAGACTAATGCTTTGCAGTTTTGTGTGTGGTATTTAAACCAGACCACCACTGTTTAAATCGTATTGGGCTGGTACAAATAGAACATTAGCTATGAACTATATGTAACAACCTGGGAGCCAAATTTAAGTAATGCACACTCCTCACTTTCCCTATCTTAACCCCGGTTAATGTTTTCATTGTTTGGGGCATTAACTTCAGATAAGATTAACAATATTATCCTTTAATCCAGGATCTGAAACAGCACAAGGGCTTTTTAATCCATGATGTGGAACCCACCAGTGCATGAGACCACATTGTAAGTTAAGGGGAAACCTGGAGTAGAACTAGCAGCAGTAAGAATTTGCTTTCGAATGTATAGGAGCTATGGAGAGGAGTCACACAATTAATGCTTTGTGGTGCCTATACATCTGTTGTGCATCCACAGAGCCTTGATTTCAACATTTCTAGAGCTAGGTTTTAGATGTTTCTGAATCATGGCTTGGAGTGAATGCCACAGCTGTTCATTGAAAAATCATCAGTTACAGATAAGCAATCAGGTGTAATAAGCAGCCACCTCTCCTGCATCCGAGCACTGAGTTCCCAATCTAACTGTCCAAGATGTACTGTGCCAAGAAACCACAGTATGGCATTCAAACTCCCTAAGCTAGTTCAATGTTGCAAACCATGAGGTTACTCTGGTATTGGCAGTCAGTGCTCCTCATGAATAAATGAAAAGCGTGCCACATGTTACTACTTCAGAGAATGAATACCACTGTGAACAATGCCAAAGCTGAAGACTTAGGACATCTGAATTGCCAAAACTGGAAACTAACTTTTAACCTGAAAAACAATGTGACTTGTGTATAAAAATAAAAATAATAGTAATCTGATCAGAACATTTTCTTTTAGCATTTTTAATTCATTGCTAAATGCAAATAAGCAAAATAGCAGGTAAACTTGGATACAGTATAGAATACTGTGATTCTAGTGTCTTGGCTGAGCTACTTAACTGTGCTATTTGCATTCACCTTTTGAAATGTAGTAATATAATTTGGGGGGGGTTATTTTTCATTTGTGGGTGCATGTGAGTGGGGGGGGTGCACCTGGAAGTCATGGCGACCTCTGGTGACTGACCCCTACTGGGGGCCTGGGGGATATTCAGAGAGGTGGCTGAATAAAGCCTGCCCCCACCTCTTGGCTTTTTTAATTTTGTCATTCTGGTAAAAAATAATCCCAGGCAACGTTCAGCATGTTTTAACTCTCATTATTTTCAGTGAGAGATAACTTTGGTTGGATCGTGCCCATTGGAAAATAGCTCTGGCTGAAGGTTTCAAGCAGTTCTGTAAAGCACAGGGTTACCAAATGAAATTATTGTTTCTGTTTTAACCAAACGAACTGCTGTTCATTTCATTGTTACAGGATTAAATAAATTTGAATGATGAAAGAGAAGTCTGTAGAATGCTCTCATCTTAATAGCTTTAGCTCCATTGACTTAGCACTTACCCTTAAAGCATATATTTTTAACTGCATTAGTTGTTTCAGCGATCAAAGCTTTTGTGCCAGTCTGATGCCTTTCAAGTGTCCCAGCTTTACAAAGCAGTCATGTGTAGTGGCTTTAATTTTTGCAACTTTTTGCTTTCGTGGTTAGGGAAAGGCAGGTTTGTCATATAGCCCTGAAGTCTGGAGGTGTATGCAGATGTAGATAAGCAAAAAAGTCCTCTGTTCTCCAGAAGCTCATTGGCCACAGTCTTGTCAGTTCTTCTGGTTGTTGTTCAGTCGCACAGTCGAGTCCGACTCTTCGCGACCCCATGGATCACATCACGCCAGGCCCTCCTGTCTTCCGTCGTGCTCCGGAGTTTGCTTAAGGACTGAGGCTGGTCATATAGATTCTTCGAAGTCAGCTGGCCACAGTACTAGTAATGCTGGCACTTCTGTCTTTATAAAGTCTCTCCCCTCGTCTCTCTGGAAATTTTGTGGCAAAATTCTAAAAAGTTGTTCCATTTGTTGGATTTTGGAATTTCTCTATCTTGGTAAGGTAGTGAATGAACTTTTTTTCTTAAATGTAGAAATGGATATCCCACCCAAAGCGTGCGTGCACGTGTGTGTAAACCGATAATGGAATCTGTGGTGGATTCTGCTGGGGGCAGGAGAAAAAGCTGTGGTGGCTCCTGCTTACATACGTGCAACCCACAACCAGAATCAAAGTAAAACCTCTCTGGCAGCTGCTTTGCCAAGGGCAGTACACACAGAGCTGTTCAATCTGTTGAAAAGCCTCCACAAACAGGAATTTCATGTGTTCATTGCAACACATTATAGAGCTTCAGATATAGCTTGGTGTGCATGAATGGAGTTCCCCATTGCTGGCAAATTAAGCATCCTGTGTGCATGCAGAATTCTATCTGCAGCACCCAGCTATAGGAACTGCATGTACCCGTAGGGCCTCGGACCCTGAGCATTACTTAGAAAGTCCTACACATGATCTTAGCCAAAAGGCCAAGAAGCGAAAGTCATACTTTAATTGTGCGAATGCTGATGATCACTTCACGTGTAGTAGAAGCAGTGTTCTTGCACATTCAGTATTTGCTCATTTTTGTGCTATAACATGGAGAACACATTACTTAGAAAGTCCTACACATGATCTTAGCCAAAAGGCCAAGAAGCGAAAGTCATACTTTAATTGTGCGAATGCTGATGATCACTTCATGTGTAGTAGAAGCAGTATTTGCTCATTTTTGTGCTATAACATGGAGAACAGCACTATGCTGTCATTCTCTCCCTAACCCCTGCCACATGTATACAGTGTGGAAAATGACTGTGAGTGAGTCAAGGCCAACAGTGGCTCCTTGGAGCATGTTTCCATGGGCTACAAGTTACAGCCAACTCCCACACTGTGGGTTGAGAACAAGTATGCCAAACATGAAATATGGCCTTAGCTAGTTTCATACCTGGAGTGAAAAGTCCAAATAACACCCTTATTTTGATACATAGACATAAGGAAGAACATAAGAGATGCCAATGTTGGCTTTGGAACCCACTTCTCAAAGCCTCTGCCTCATAGTGACATATACCTTGATACTACTCCTCTTATGAATATGCGAAGCAGCCCTTGGGAGACCTGAAATGTAACGGTCTGATTCCCTTTACAGTGACTACAGTAGGAAATAGATCCAGGTGGGGTAGTCGTGTTGGTCTGAAGCAGCAGGACACCGTTTGAGTCCAGTGGCACCTTTACGACCCACAAAGTTTTGTTTTGTTTTATTGAATTAAACTTTGTTGGTCCTAAAAGTGCCACAGGATTCAAACTTTGTTCTACAGTAGGAAATGAGTAGCATATCATCTTCTGGTTATAGATCCAGGTGGTCAGCCGTGTTGGTCTGAAGCAGTAGAACAAAGTTTGAGTCCGGTAGCACCTTTAAGACCAACAAAGTTTTATTCAAGGTATGAGCTTTCGTGTGCAAGGCACACTTCCTCAGATACATTGGCAGGAAGGCAGTTCAAACTTACAGGAGCTGAACAGCAAATTAATGTGTAACATGATTAAGATGTTTTATATTGGTGTAATCTGAAATAGCTAAATGTGCTGTAACCAGCCTAGGTTATGTTTCCAAGGAAGGTTTTGTGTGGGTGTGACAGAGGGAGTGATATTGTGGTCTTTGGTAAGGGTAAACTGCAGACACATCAGTGACCGATGGCAAAACTGAACAGGAAAGCAGACAATCCAGTTTCTTAAGCACAAGTCATATAAATGAGATCTCTTTTCATACTAAATGAATTACTCCTCCTACTCCCCACCCCAATCTAAGCAGTGTACTCAAGAGAAGAAAATTCTTAGGTTTCATCCTTTCTTTTTCCTTCTTGTTTCTTGGCAGAGCAACTAACAAAGCAGGCAGATTTTTTAACAAAATCTCTAGTCTGCACAGTAACACTTTCGATAGGAAGTCTTGTCTACACGTGGCTTCCTTCAGTCCCATCCATGTGAAAATGTATTCAGATTTATAAATATCCACTGTTTATTTCAGGAATGGTTTGGTGTGAACATTATATTTGAGGTGATCGCAACCCTCTTGAAATAACTACGTCTCTCGGTTTGAAGTTCTTATCAAGATTTATTTTCTCTCCTTTGGTCTTTTGTATTGCAACAGTTTTCCTTCCTCAAATGAAAGGTAACATATGTATATTTGATCCATACAAGCGGGAGCTGGAATACTGTAAAATTACGCACTTTAATTATTGTTGAAAACTTTAAAAATTTGTACCCTGTAAAATAAAAAATGTCATTAAATCGGTGATTGTTCTCTGTGACCTTAGTACTGTTGTCCATTTCTCTTCTTTGTAACAGGTTTAAAGTAAGTCTGACAAAGAATTCAGATGCTGAGTGACACTAAAATAAGACAGGTTGAGGAAGAAGCGCCCTGCTTGATTTAACTCTCACCATACTGTGCCCTGTTCAATCCCAGGGTAGCTTGTATCCAGTCTTTCTGTTTTTCTGCCTTCAGGTCCAGCAGTGCTATCCTAGAGTCTATAAAACTCCATAAAACTTGGGATTGATGGTATTCAGGAAGCCTTTGCAAACTTGGGTCCCTCTTATGGCAATGCTTCAGTTGCTTTTCTTGATTAAAAAGGTCCTGAAGACCCTGCTTTATTTTCAGCACAAGTATCACATGGTGACAAGATATTGGAGTTTATAGAAGTTTACCTGTCTGGATCCTGCCTGTGAAGGGTAATAGCTGGCCCTACTTACGGGATGAAGTGTAACTTTGAGAAAGAATGGTCTGGGGGAAGGGTGTGGAACGATGAGTAAGGTGCTCAGATGCAATGGAGAAAAGCTGGACCTCTTGATAGTCTTTGTGGTAGAAAGAATTCTGCATTTCTTCTTCCCATTCTGGGAACTGGTGATACCCAAGGGACAGTCCTGTTAAACCAGGTGATGTCAGAACTTCCCATTTCAAGTGCATTCCCTCTGTCTGGGCTACTGGTAGTTAAGGGAAGCCCTTAAACTATTATTCTGTGTATTTTTAATTTTTGCGTTCTTGCGGGGGTTTTAATGGTATGCTTGTCAGGGAGGAGTCCTGAACAGGACTACTCAGAAGTAAGTTCTATGTTATTCAGTAGGTCTTACTCCCAGAAACATGTTCTTAGGATGGCAGCCTAAATCGCTGATTTTTTTTAATGCACTATTTTAATTTATCTGAGCATTTTTAAATCATCTTTGTTGGATCCTGATGTTTTCTGCACTTGCAACTGACATTGCATTGTTTAATTGCCTTGATTCTGATATCTCAAGATGGAAAGTGATTGTTTTAAATAAATAAAAATAAATAAGTGAATATCTGTCTGCACCACCAGATTACCCGACTTTCCTGCTGGTCTCTCCGCATCAGATACTCGCCAGCTTTCAGATCTGAGCACCTTGCAAAGATTTCATACAGTGAGAATAAACAACAGTCTTGGGGAAAGCTACCAGCCAAGAATCACTCAATGTTATCTCTTATGAGCTTTATTTAAAATCAGTCTTATTATTCTTCAGTTGATTAAGTAAGCAATCACAATTACACAGATAACACAGGCATATGTAAATGAGGTTATACATGTCATCTAGGGGTTACCATATTTTGAAAAGCAAAAACGAGGACATATTTCCCAACTGATTAGTTCAAACTACTGATCACTACGACAAATCTCATTTTAAATACCCCAACTATTTAAGCTGAAGCTTGCCTCCACGGGGGGGGGGGGGGGGGTTGGGGGGGGGGCTATAGGGCAAACTGGGCTCAACCTCCCAACCCAAAAAGAGGGTGTTTTCATCATTTTTTTAAAAAAGAGCCCAAAAGAGGACGAACACCATAAAAAGAGGATGGTAAGCCCATTTCCTACTTAGCTTGCATCTGAAAATAAAATGCAACTAGGACTCAAGAGGTTTTGGCCAGATGTGGTTTAAAACTGAAGCATTTGGGGTTGCAGTTGCTCCCTTTGGCAGCCTGATAAAGGATCAGAGGTTGGTTTTGCTCACTGCCTTCCTCCGCATAGCAACCCCAGTCTTCCTTGGTGGTCTCCTATCCAAGCACTGATTGTGGCCAACCCATCTTAGCTCCCAGGCTAAGCTGCAAGGGAGAACAAGCCACACACTGAGCAAGTGCTTGGACCTCTTGCTTAAATCAGAAATGTGGCTGCTGCATCACCCTTACACTCTGGCTTAAAATTATTTCTGGTTTCATCCCTTTTAAAGTGCCCTGATCTGGACACCTTAAAAAGGATATTATAGCTTTGGGAAAAGTGCAGAAAAGGGCAACTCGAATGATAAAAGGGTTGGAACACTATGAGGAAAGGTTAAGGCGCTTAGGGCTCTTTAGCTTGGAGAAAAGACGACTGAGGGGTGACATGATCGAGGTTTATAAGATTATGCATGGGAAAGAGCAGGTAAAGAAAGAGGTACTTTTCTCCCTCTCTCACAATACAAGAACTCGTGGGCACTCCATGAAATTGCTGAGCGGTCGGGTTAGAACAGATAAAAGGAAGTACTTCTTCACCCAAAGAGTGATTAACACTTGGAATTCACTGCCACAGGAAGTGGTGGGTGCTACAAGCATGGACGGCTTCAAAAGGGAATTAGATAAGCATATGGAGCAGAGGTCCATCAGTGGCTATTAGCCACAAGGTATAGATAGGGGCTCTGGGGCAAGTGATGCTCTGTCTTCTTGGTGCTTGGGGGGGTCTTGTATTCATCCTCTGGCTCTGTGGGCTGGGTCACTCTTACAAGGATCCAGAGGCTGACAGCAAGTTTGATTCCCACAAGACCAAGCAGTGGATCCATGGCAGAGGCAGGACCTGAACCCAGGTCACCCAGATCCAAGGCTCAACTCATCATCCAGACTGACTCCACAGTGCCCATATAACAAGCTGAAAAGCCTCGTGCCTAAACAACGTCAACTAATGTAGGCAGCCACTTTATCCAAAGAAGCAAACTTAATGTTTTCCTTTTCCTTCTCTTAAGCTTTAAGGGTCCAGGCCATCCAGCTCAACGTTGGTTTCACAATACTGAGTGTAGTCAAACTCCTCAATGGCAAAAGTAACTTTGCTCCACTGCTTATAGGTCCTTCTGCCATCTGGGCTTTCCACCACAAAGTTTTTAACAGCAAGCATGGGCAGGGTGACCGCTCGGTAGATCATTTCCGTCCCCCAGGCCTGTGTGTGGATAAAGCCAGTGAGCTTAAGTTATCAGAATTTACCTTGATCTGAAAACAGCATCACATTTAGTCCATGTCAGCAGTGGATAAGTCAGTAGTTCAAGGGTTTATGGAAGCGGCAAAAAGACAACCCTCACATCATGCAACTCTGTCCCTGGCAGAGAGTTAAATCTAATGGAATATCTACTATTCAGTGGCAGAGATGACCAGAAAAGGTTCTTCAGAAGAATATGACCCATGATCTGTAAAGGTTATTTCCTTGGTGATGATAACCCCACACTTTCCCAACATTACTAACAATTCTCCTGCAGGGACTTGCATCAGGTGAAGGAGGAATGGGCAAGACTTGAATTTATCTGGCATATTTCCTGGGCCATACTCCAACACAAAGTTAAATGTGTTTAAGTGACTTGACTGTACTTAACTACTGGATTGTAGTACAGGAATGTAGAACAAGTCTTTGTACAAACCTGACACACAAAGGTGTTCTTGAGTACACAAGTTGCATGTGGTCTAAAATCTGACAAATGGCACCCTCCTCCAGTGCTATCAAGACATTTTCAGGGAAGGGACTGAAGGAGGAAGGGGCAAGACTTGCATTTATCTGGCATACTTCCTGGGCCATACTCCAACACAAAGTTAAATGTGTTTAAGTGACTTGACTGTACTTAACTACTGGATTGTAGTACGGGAATGTAGAACAAGTCTTTGTACAAACCTGACACACAAAGGTGTTCTTGAGTACACAAGTTGCATGTGGTCTAAAATCTGACAAATGGCACCCTCCTCCAGTGCTATCAAGACATTTTCAGCAATGCAATCTGGATGTCTCTGTTCTCTGTCCTCATTTCCTCTTCTGTGCAAGTTCTGCCTTATATCATGACTCTAGGGACCCACAGTGAGATGTGGAGACAAATGGTTCCCTTAATGCACTCCTGGTTCCCCTGGCTTTGAGGATGAATTTCAGTCACAGTGTAAAGCGTGGTAGAAGACTTCCCTTTAAGAGTTAAGACCATTTATTGGGGCTGAAACTCATGATTCATGGCGCTATTGTGCCATCCTTCACATATGGTAGTGATAATGCCACATACCCTATGTCCACTCCTCCAAATCTACTGGCCCTTAGTTGCATCAATGGAACAAACCATGGAAGAGGTCTGCCATCAGGACCTGCTTTACAAGGAGAAATCTCTGTATCGATGCCTGCAATGCAAATATAGCCTTCATCTTGGGATCAGGTGACTTTAGTCTCTGAAGTTATGAGGAATCACCACATGGTCAAGTGACTTTCTGAAGTACAGTCTGTTTGAGGATGAAGAACAAATGCTTATTTGACCTAGGGACTCGAAATCATAATATCTTCTTATTCCTGACACCCTGGTAAATTGAGAATATAGGGGAAATTTGTCCTAAAGGAATAAGTGAAGTCATGTGGATAAGTCAACTGGTTGTAAAGCTGACTCCACCCTCATTGACCTCAATCTCACTGCCCCTGCCGTTCCCAATCTGTTTCTCCTTTCCACCTGTGATGTTTCTCTCTCAAATAAAGCAGGTGAATTAGAAAAATGTACCCACCTTTATCTTATCTACACAAGGAATTAATTATGCATTACTCCAGTCCCTAAAACTTGGGGGTACTTACCTGCCCACACATACTACAGCTAATGGAGCTGCCTGGCTTCCAGTCCTTGAAGGTACGAGGAATCACCACATGGTCAAGTGACTTTCTGTAGTACAGTCTGTTTAAGGATGAAGAACAAACACTTATTTGACACAGGACTTGAAATTATCTATATACTAATAGCCAAGGGTCCCCTCTCTGTGCAGATACTTATTTCTGCAGATTGGGACCGCATGGGGGGGGGGGAAGAGATTATTCTGCACACGTCAGTTACTTCCCAGGTGTGCAGAAAAATCTAAAAACTTCAGCCAAAAAGTAAAACAGAGTTCACTGTGGCTGCGTAGAGAACGGACTTACCAGGGCAGAAGGGGAGGAGCCTTCTCTCCCCTCCCTCTCTCTCCTGTTGTTCTGATAGCATTGAGTCCTCCCCATGGCCATGCCCCCTCCACCGAACGCTCAAGCCTCCAACAGACAACGTTGGGATTTAAAGCAAACTGCAGCAGCTCCCAGCTCTCTTCATTGGGCAGCTCCTTCCACTTTGCAAGAAGGAAGCGCACATACACCCCACCCCACCACCGGGGAAACTGGAGCAGGCGAAAGAAGTTCCCAGTGCCGCAAGAGTGTGCGCCAAACTTCCTTCTCAGATACCAGATGCTAGAGCCAGCAAACTTTTCCATCACCCTTTGCAAAGAAGTCTGGAGCAGAAGGATTTTGCCCAGGGGTGGGTCAGCCTGGCCAGTTCTTTCCCCTCATTGGAATGCCAATAGAGTGGGAATGGCAGAGGCTTCAAATGTAGCTCCCCCCCCCCAGCGACGCTGCTCTTTGATGCCTCATCCTGACCAAAGTGGCATTGCTAAATCAGCTGTAATGTTGAGTTACAGTAATTTAGTCATGGGAATGCTATTAAAACTGCAGAGCTTTGATAACAATGATTACTTTTAAACTGTGGGGTTTCTCTGGACTGCAGCCACCAGTGTTCCCTCTAAGCTGAGTTAGTGTGAGCTAGCTACAGCTTTTTAGCCTCCAGCTCACAGATTTTTGTCCTAGCTCAGGGAGTCACAACACATTATGCAACATTTTGTTGCGGGTCCCCTCTTGTAGTATCTTATTCCTGACACCCTGGTAAATCAAAATGAGCACACAAATCTACTTTGACCCTAGATGTTCAATCCAGCTAGATCACCTTTTTCAATTGTTTGGGGGAAATCCCAGTCGGAGGTGGGTATGTATGTGTATATGGAGAAAGGGAATATGTCACATGGTTCCAAGGTATTTTGGTGCAGGGGCTTGACTTGGACCAAACTGGCAGCAGAGAAAATGTCAGTGGCCGCTCATGCTGCTAAGAGGTAGGAGGGAACAGATCCCTTGCCACATAACAGCACCCTCCACGATGAACTGTCCTAACCAGTTGCCAAACTGCGCAGACACACACATGCACAGCGAGCTCGCCCCGCTCACCGATCTGTGGCTTCCCCCCGGCATCTGATCATGTCAGGGAGCAACTGCGCCGCGGCTCGGGGGATCTGTCTGATCCCGCTGCTGCGCTTCTCTTTTGATGCGGCTCAAAAAAGCCGCACCTTTCCCCCCAGTGTGACCGGGGCCTATGTATTGCTAAAATGTCTCAGGACTCAAACTGCACTGAGACCAAGGCTACGATCAGACGTGCAGTTTGATCCGTTGCCGTTACTCTTCCCTTCTGGATTTAAAATGCATGATCAGACAGCAACATCTGTCTGTCATGCCCCAGTTGTCTGCGTCCCACCCCACCCCTCTTTACTGCATGTTTCTTTGATACCTGTGAAAGTCCAGTCCTTTGGGGCTGAGCTGGTTTCAAACCAGATTTCCTGTTGTCTGATCACTCTGTTGTACACCCAAGCTGTCAGGCAGGTATGACTGGTCTCTTGTTTTCCAGCCACCATTTTTTTTACTAGGTAGCGATGTGCACATAACTGCATATTCACATCTCTCTCTCTCTCTCTCTCTCTCTCTCTCTGCCATAGGGGCTTCTCAAAACTGTGTTTTCTTTGTAAAAACATTCAAAGAAAGACACCTCTGTACTTCAGCATTTTTCTGTGCTTTGGGAAAGGGGTTAATTGAAAAGATTAGAGAGGGAGGATGACAGTGAACTACATATCCCAGCAAGCTCATCAAGGACTTCTGTGCATGCTTAAAGGACAAACTTTTTAAAAAATGGCCGATGGCCTCATGAACTACATATCCCAGCAGGTTCATCAGCGCTTGTTCCCAGCAGGTTCATCAGCGCTTGTGAGCATGCCCAAAGGACAAACTAAAATAAATGGCCAACAGCCTGACTCTCTGGCTACTACATCTGATTGCTCAAGGACAGGGTGAAAACACTTTGAAGCGTGCTAAGAAGGTGAGTCTGATCACAATTCTCCATTACAAAAAAACCCGGATCAAATAGAGGCAGGGCCACACTGGATCAAACTGCATGTCTGACTGCAGCCCAAGTGAGCTATTGAGATACTCCCTTTATTCAGAGGTGATGGGGAGAAGATACCAAAGCAAAGTCCATTTCCTGCTGTATTTTGCTGCACCTTGTGTATACTGGGAAGCAGTAACTTGTCAGGTGCATAGACCTCAGTCAGAGGGAGGCTCCACAAGGCCCCCAGGACACACTTCATAGGATCTCCCCCTCTGCCTCTTTGCGGGCCAGGGGGAAGCAAACTGAAAAGCGCAAAAGCATGGTATTTCTGGTCTTTTTACCCTGCCTCACCTGAAGTTGGGGTTGATGTTTATATGGTGAGTTTTCTCAACTGTGCGCAGGTCAGAGCCGTGGCAGATGGCCTCGTTGCAGTTGATGCAGTAGAGACGCACAACCTCTGGATCATGCAGCTGACGTCGCTTCTCACGTTCAGTATCTCGCATCTTGCTGCCGATCACAGCGTCACGCTGAAGTTTCGCGATCTGTTGGGGAGAAGTAGTGGTGGCAGAAAGTGCCGCCAAGCTGCAGCCAACTTATGGTCACCCTGTGGGGTTTTCAAGGCGAGAGAGGTTCAGAAGGGGTCTTGCCATCGCCTGCCTCTGCATAGCAACCCTAGACTTCCTCGGTGATCTCCCATCCAAGGACTAACCAGGACTGACCCTGCTCTGCTTCCAAGATCAAGCTAGACTGGGCCATCTCTAATTAAGTATTTGCTCTCTCTAAGTATTTTAAAGGCTGCCACTTAGAAGAGGGCAGGGAGCTGTTCCTGTTGGCAGCAGAGGATAGGACTCGCAATCATGGGTTTAAATCATGGGTGGAAAGATACTGGCCGGATATTAGGAAAACATTTTTACAGTAAGAGGAGTTCAGCAGTGGAATGGGCTGCCTCGGGAGGTGGTGAGCTCCCCCTCACTAGCAGTCTTCAAGCAGCAGCTCGAGGCTGATCCTGCAGTGAGCAGGGGGTTGGACTACTAGATGGCTTCTATGTCCATTTCCATCTCTGTGACTCTATGATCTAGGGAGGGCAGGTAGAAAGTAAGTTGCTGTGTGTGTGTGTGTATAGGTGGGTGCATTTTGCATTTCCAGGAGACACCGCTTGGTTTTAAGCATCCAGGTTTTTCTGTGATCAAAAGCCCCTGTTCATCCCTACTAGGCTGTGGTCTGGGCGTTAACCCCCAAGTACCTCCCCCCACTGTTCCTTCCTTCTGTCCCACCCACAGGAAGAGGAAGACGCTGAACAGGAAGTCATCTATTAAACTGTAGTCTGAATTCTCTCAGAAATATATGTTTTCATTGTTGAGAGAGAGACAGCATTGCCCAGGGAATACAACTGAACACCCTCTTCAGTTGTTATCAGTCTCTCGACCAGTCTGGAGAAAGTCACTCTCGGCCACTTTTCCCCTGTGAAGCGGAAATAATAGCGGCTCACTTGTAAAGGATTATGTACTTAACGGTGCTATTTCAGAGTACAGGAAGGGAAGTCACTTGCCTGAATGCTGTCTCATATATTTTTTTTTAATCATGTATGCAGAAAGCTAACATTTCACGGAGAAGCTTCCTATCTTAAATTCCCACTCAATTTCTGACTGAAGAGAATATTCAAAACTCCAAGTATCTGCTACATACTGTAAAATGGTACAATCCAGCAACAACTATACCACATGCACAGCTTAGCTCTACATTTATAGCCGTTGCATTTTCCCCTCTGTCATCAGTGCCCTTCCCAATACAGTCAGAAATATCCACTCAGTAATGACCTCTGCCACTCTTCTGTGAATTTCCTATCACCTCCTAAAATGTCTCTTTTCCAGGAGACCCTCTTACCGTCTGAGTGTATTCCCACGGAGGCATCTCTTGCACCCTCTTAATAGCTTTCTCCATCAGGACTTCCAGGGTCTCGTTGAGCTGTTCACGGGCTACCTCCTTGCTGTTGGCCTTGGCCAAGACTGAGCAGATGCTGTTGGGGGCACGGGCACGACCTCTGGCCTATTGAGATGCAAACAGGACCATCTGGGTCTATCCCTAGACATGCCAGCCCACCTTCCCTGGTCCAAAGGCACATCCACCCTGTTTACTCAACCCACCTTCCCCTTGGTGACCCAAACTTCCAACAGTATTCCCTCTGATGACCTACTGATTGCTACCTGACTTTCTGTGACAGCAGGCAGAGTGCCATCCAGAGAAGCCGGGGCCCCCAAGAGGGTGGAGCTGACTGACCTGCATCATGGCAATCTCGTTGGTCATCAGTCCATAGCGGACCACGATATTGCACTCAGGGATGTCCAGCCCCTCCTCAGCCACGCTGGTGGAGAAGAGCAGATTGAGTGGCCCCTTGCGGAACTGGTGGATGACGTCTTGCTGCTCGTGCTGGAAGAAACACCCACGATGAAGTCAGGATCGAAAAGCTTGCACAGATCTTGCAGTGAATGTATCCCCCCCCCCCCATCCCCAAACAAATAGATACGCCTTTGGGTTTTTGAACCGGAAGTCAAGGCTGTGACCCAAAAGGGAAGGGTCTTTAAGGTGGCCTATTCCTCATGGAGGCCTACAAGATCAAATTCCGTTGAGACTTTCAGAAGGCAAAAGCCTGTTTTACCAAGCCCTGAGAGCCATCAGATTGCCTTCCATACGGATTTGCAGTACTGATTCTTTGAAGGAAATTAGGCTGTTCTTTTTATCCAATTGTGTTACTTTAAGGTTTACTTCTCAATTTTAGTTATTTTATCTTGAGATGCACCTTGAGGAGCTCCCACCGTAGTGGGGGGGGGAAACAGGATAGAACTATTTTTAAAAATGAATACCAAACAGACCAACTTTTATCCTTTGTGACGTCTAAGATCAACTGAGAATGTCTTCTTGAAATCTGTGTGGGGTTTGAGCAACAAAGACATGGAAAACATTTCTAGAGAGCTGGTGAAAAAGGTGGGTTGTGGCCTAATGGCCAGGTTTTCTCCACCCTGTTTTCACTTGTGTTCATTTTACATTAGTTATCCTATTTATACTACCAGTTTTAATGGGCTACATTTCCTAATCTCTTGACCCCGGGAAGCTGCCTCATACTGAATCAGACTGCTGTTCCATCAGTCAGTATAGCCAAGGTCAGACTGGCAGAGGCCCTCCGGGGTCATGTAGAGGTCCTTCCCATCAACTACTACCAGCTCCTTTTAGATGGCGTTGCTAGAGACTGATGCTGGGGACCTTCTTCATGCCAAGCAGAGGCTCTACCACTGAGCCCTCCCCAGAAAACCAGTTCAAATAAACATACTGGGTGACAATATCACGTTAGAACTGTCTGATATCAGTTCAAAGGCAATGGTTTTCACAGGAGCCCATATGCAGCCAGAGCAGACCAGGAAGCTCAAACAACCCTTGAGCAAGTTGAGCCAAGCCATCTCTGCACTGCTGACCCAAGTTATCTCCAAGTCATCCTTCCTGCAGTGCCAGCCCCACAAGAGCCCCTTGGCTCATCTTGCTCCTGGATGCCAGTGGCCCATCCAGTCAACAGCCCACTGGGAATTTCCCCAGTAAGATAACAGGTCAGTCCGCACTCATGTTCACACCATTGACTGTTATTTGTCACACGCTCAATATGCCAATGACACTGAGCTCTATATTTCTTTGCCCAGAGTGTCTTGTGTGGCTCCGGAGGTCTGGAGCCAGTGCTCTGGCTGCTCTAGTTAAATGGCTGAAAGCAAATAAACTGAAACTGAACCCCGATAAGAAGAAAGTGATGCTGGTTGAGAAGACTTGAGTTCCTTGAGGAGAGTGTGTTGCCCACATCTGATGAGGTTCACCTCACTCTCAAAGACTGAGTTAAGAGTCTGGGGGGGTTATACTGCGTGCAGCATTATTGCTGAAAAAGAAAGTTGATGCAGTGGCAAAAAAAATAAATTTTCTTCTATCTTCACTTAGCCTGGAGCATAGGTTGATCCCCATGATCTGGTCACATTGATCAGTGCCATGGCTAGACTACTGTAATGCACTCTACTTGGGTCTGCCATTGAATGTTACTCAGAAGAAACTCCAGGCAGTAATGTCTGCTGAGACTTGATCACTCTTGGCAGCTAGGTGGAGTATGCATATTGCCTCTATTCTGCAGTCACTACATTACTGATTACTTTCCAGGTACAATTCAAGGTACTGGTTGTCACCTAGACAGCCCCTCAGTGGCCTAGAACCTGCACATTTGCAATCCACCTGGTGCCTCAGTGAGAAAGATAAATGAATAAATGAAGTCAGTGAATGAAACACAATAATGTCCGTGAATGCAGCCCATTCTCTCTGGCCCTCAGTCCAACAGGAACACAGTCCTGGGCCTTACCTGGGTCATGTGCTTGGTCTGGTTGCTGTACCCAGCCCCAGTCAGGACAGCAGCCTTGATGCCCTGTTGTTGCAGATCCACATTATCCTTTACCCACTGGTGTAGGGAGTGAGCACCCTGACGTGTCCGGACAAACACGATGCCCCGCGAGCCACTGTCTGCTCGGAAGTGGTCCTGGAGGACTTGCTGTAGTTTCTCAAGCTTGGGATTCTCATAGCGTGTGTTTTTAGCTAGGGCCAAGAGGCGCTCCTTGTTCCCTGAAAGACAAGATGTAGTGGGGAACTGTGATAGGAGGAGATAGCCCCTCTCTCCCCACCCCCAGTGCCTTGGGGTCTTCAGGTGCAAGCCCCAGTGTGTTGAGAGTGGCTGGCCTTCCAGGCATTCACACACAACTGTAAAGCTAGGACAATCAATTAATTTGTTCACAACAAACCCAGATGCTCCCAATACTGATTTCTGCATGCGTTTTATCACTTGATGACTACAACATCAAACGGTAATGCGCATGTGTAAATGGGTCATCGTTGATACAACGCCCCAGATAGACCTTGAATCACTTCCGATACATCAGTGGAACTAACAGATATTTGACGGCTCTTAATCAAGCTGAGAGAAATGGAGTGATACAGAGTGGTTTCTCATTTGTTTCTGGGCATGGTTCACCATGTTGGTTCTTATCTTCAAAGCCCCTTAAAGCAAAGTACTTGAAGGACCATCTCCTCCTGTATTGTCCAGCCTGCCAGTTAAGATCTGCCTCCCAAGACCTGCATTTGGTGCCGCCACCTTCAGAGGTGAGGCAGGTGGTACACAGAAACAGGGCATTTTCTGTGGTGGCACCTTGCCTCTGGAAAGCCCTTCTCCCTTGAGGCTTCTCCCTTATGGTCTTTTCAGTGCCAGGCCAAAACATTTCTTTTTTTACCCAGGCTTCTAATTAGGCATTTTATCTTTCCAGCTGCTTTGCATTCTGCCTCTGATCTGAAGTCTGTTTTATGTACAGCTTTATGTCCCTGGGCTTATTCTATCGGCTTGTTCATGTTTATACTGATATTTTATTATTTGAATGGCCAGCTACAGGAACCTGGAGAGAGAGGGACACAGAAACCTCCTCAAGAAATAAAGGGTCCCCAGCCCTTTTGAGCCTGTGGACAGCTTTGGAATTTTCACACACAGGGTGGTGAGCACAACTACAAAATGGCTGACACAGGAGGCAGAGTCAGTCAAATGGAGGGAGCCCAAGTGCGGGGGAGAAGAAGGGTAATCTAAAAAATACACTGGGAAAGAGGAGTGACAGAGAACAAAACCGACACTGCAACTGAAATAATGTTATTTTGATCTGCCCAGCCAATCAGAAGTCCCGCTAGGCAGTGGCCCCACCCACTTTCTAAAAAAACGGTTGGTGAGTGCCAGGAAAGTTGCCAGAGGGTGCTGCGGCACCCACGGGCACTGCATAGGGAGGCCTCTGGTACAGAGTATACCAGGTAGTAAGGAAGCCATCTCTTGAAGCACTCCATTCATGCACCAACCATTGCTTGGAGACTTCCTCTCTCTTGTCAACGTTCCCACCCTGGATCTCAACCGAAAGGCCAAGGAGCGACACTGCCACCATTCCCCGTACAGGCCCACTCACGGTCAAAGATCTGAACCAAGTAGCGCTCAGTCACATCCTCCAGCTCCTTCATGGCTCTCTCCAGTAGGTAAAACTCATCCAGGGTTTGGAAGGCATCAATCATACGCACTGTGTCATTGATCAGCAGGGCATCATTGTATTTACGCAGGTGCAAGGCACACACTCGGGTCTTTCGGCAGAATCCTTCTGCTCCTGACAACGTGGTAGAAGAGAGGGGTCATCGCTGCTATCAGCCCAGATTACCCTTTTTAAAATGTTGATTCTTTCACCCCTTAAAGATCCTCTCTTGTGTTGGAAAAATAGTCAAAATGTTTAAATTACTCAGAGTTTCAGTGGATCTTGCTTCACTGGAGAGATTTCTTCATGTTAAAAAACCCCATTATTTCTAAAGGTAAAGGGTATACAGGAGACCTATAAAGAAACAAAGATCTAAGAGCTACATTTCTAACATCTTCTAAGAAAGCATGGCTAGAAAAGACTCCTAATCAATGGAGTATCTGCTTCTTCTTGACCCCTAGAAAGGAAGTCACCTGAAACCAGTAACCAATCAGTATTACGATACAAGCCACTTTCCCCTGGTTTTCTCCCCATTGGCTCTGAGCCAGGTTTCCCTTCCAGGTCAGTCTAAACAATAGCATAGAAAGGTAAGCAAGTTAACCCTATAATGACTGGATTGTGAGACCTTACAAACACATACATTTCCAACATCTTGTACATTGCAAACATAAGCAGAAGGTGCCTACTGATGGTTTGGAAATATGATCTGGTGCAGACAGTATGAACAAACTCCTTTTGGACTGGCTTTCACACCACATGGGTTAGCAGCCAGTTCCCTTGGAGAGCACAAAGGGGATGCAACCTCAAACCAATCCCAATTAATGGAAAAGCTGCCCAGGGCAGGTGTATTTAGGGAAGGGTTGGGGCTCAATGGCATCTCCTTTGCACACCCAAGAGTGGTTCACACCTCATCCTCTCCAGTTAAAAGAATCAAATAGTAGACGATATGAAAGAGCTGCCGTCAGAGACACTAACTGGCCTGGATACACCATACAGCAGTTTTGTGTGCTCAGGATGATGCCTTAGCAGCTTCTTTTGACCATGTGTCACTCTCTCCTTGTAATATTTTGCCTCTAAATACAAGGAAAACTAAGGGTCCAAGTGGCACTCCTCCAAGAATGGCAATTCAGCCCAGTTGCACATCCCTACAGTAAGACCACCTAATAAGATGCCTGACATAGCTCTCAGAATGCTTTGTTCTTTTCTTTGTGCATCTGAATTTCCAATGCTTGTTTTTTCATTCTTATCAGGAGGTAAGCTGCGGCAAGTAGGGTTTGTGTTTTTAAAAACATCAATTCATTACCACACTTTAAATAGAACAACATTTTGCTAAAGGGATCCTTGGTCAACAAGCAGAAGATGAAAAAAAATGTGAAAGGGATTCCTTAACCTAGAAGTTGGATTTTTCTTCTTCTCTGAACTATAAAAATGGTTGACTCAAAATCCATCTATGAAGAAATTCTCTGTATTTAATTTTACCAAAAGGTATTAGCAGTGAGTTTGTCTCCTGTTTCTTTTAGGACTGTAATATTGTTTCAGTTCATTAACAAATCAGATTGGACCTGCTTTTTCATTACTGCCAATGCAAAAAAAAAATAATCCTAAAATCTTAGCTACATCTGCACATTATAGCCTATGCTCAATTCACAAGGTCAGATTCTAGACTACAAAGTCCTGAATGGTGTGAGGCTAAATTTCCTCCTAAGTACCAGAGTTAACTAGCATTCCCTAGATAATATTCCTACAGTTTCCCCTTCAAGAGAACAGGTTATTTGTTCTTAAGAGCCCCTCTTTCTTGAATCTCCTTGCCTGCCCAGTTCTGACGATTGTTGGGCTTCACAACAAGGTGCAAAACTGTCTTTTAAACAGATTTTCTGTAATGTAGAGCATAGTTTTTGATAGTAAAAACCCAAGAATCAGAAACTGAAGATATTTATAGTTAAACAGCCTTACGCTGTGGGGATAGAATATCGTCCAGCCAGTAAGATATTAAACTTGTCATTGGGAATGCTTCCTTTCCCAATGTTCATTTATTTTAACAACACAAACCCCACTTTTAGAACACATGAAATTAAACATAAGCCCCTTAATGTCAATGTCCTGCAAAGCCTTTGTGACATTATTACCTTCTTTCTGAAGCTCCACAATGCGTTGTTCATATATCTGAGTGCCAAAATCAGTAGACAAGTCAGGATCATTCAGGTAAGCATGGATCTGGAACATTATCTCCTTGATCTTCTCACCAAAGGGATCCTGGGAAGGAGAAATCAGGACAAGGCCTTTTCTAATATGTCACATGGGCATGTGGTGATTTGCTTGTAACTCCAGAGGCATCTTCCTATCATGACATCTCCACTCCTCTAATCTTGCTAGACAATGATCCTTAAAATGGTGTCCATGGGTGCCAGGAAACCCGCTAATGTGCTTTCTGGTGCTCACTTGTTCCTCTTCCTAATCAAAGAAGCTTTCCTCCACCACACTGGAGTAGGCGGTACTTCAGAAGGCCCAAGGAACCATCAGCTTTGTATCTGCAGGGAGCACCTATTTGGAAACAGTTGCCTCCACTACAGAAGGATGCTTGGCTTGGAACTTCCCAACAGTGTGTGGAGTGGAACCTCCCTTCATGTTGTGAATGGACACAGTCCTCAGGGCAGCCATTTTGTGATTGGTCCCACCCCCATCTGCCATTTTGCTGTGGCTCCTTGTTGGGTTTAGCAAGTTAAAACACTTCAGTAATTATAGTGTTCACTTCGTTTGTTAGTCAACAGGAAGTCACATGTGTTTATTGTAACCAATCTGTTATCCTTATCAAGTGAGAAAAGCCTGCAAATCTTGGAGGAGGTTGTAGTGAAATAACCTGTAGCATTGTGACTTGAAATCAATGTATTGGCTATTTTGCATATTGGGGTCTCTTCCTCACTTTGTTTGCTTGGAGAAGAAGAGAGACCATTCCTTGTAGTAGTCTTCTAGCAGTAAACACGTTGGATTTAGACTCTGTTCTTTTAAGTTCCGTTTACCTTTTCCCTGTTAGTTCAAGTAAAGCTGTTTTCTTTTTCAAACACGCACATGGACTCTGACTCTTTACTCATTGCTCTGCTGATTTAATCTCTGCTAAATAATATTTTTCTAAGAATACCTTTCAACTTCAGAAGACCCAAGGAACCATCAGCTTTGTATCTGCAGGGAGCACCTATCTGGAAACAGCTGCCTCCACTGTAGAAGGATGCTTGGCTTGGAACTTCCCAGCAGTGTGTGGAACCTCCCAGCATGTTGTGATTGGGCACAGTCCTCAGGGCTGCCATTTTGTGATTGGTCCCACCCTCATCTGCCATTTTGCTGTGGCTCCCACTACCTGCTCTCAAGATTCCAAAGACACCCACAGGCTCAACAAGGTCAGGGACCCCGATTATAGCACATTCACCATGCAGTTTTAGGAAACACTTACCAGGGGCCGTTCTTCAGTCACGTCATACTGCTTCTTAGGTTGTGGGACATGCGTGTTAAGGTAGAACTTGTATTTATCAGAGGACATGATTTTTGCAGCATCCAGGTTGGCACAAATCTGGAAAGAGTAATGCCAATTACACAAGTATTTGAGATACAGGTCACAATATTAGACACAGCATCCCCATATTGGTAGTAGGAGTTCCCTGCAGAGAGGAGAAGAGACTGGATTTCAACCCTGCTCTTCACTACCCGAAGGAGTCTCAAGAGTGGCTTACACTCTCCTTTTCCTTCCCCTCCCCGCAACAGACACCCTGTGAGGTAGGTGGGGCTGAGAGAGCTCTGAGAGAACTGCTCTTGAGAGAACAGCTCTGAAAGAACTTCTGACTGATCCAAGGTCACACCAGCAGCTGCACGTGGAGAAGTGGGGAATCAAACCTGGTTCTCCCAGATTAGAGTCCACACTCCTAACCACTACACCAAACTGGCTCTCTAAAAAGGGAGTGTGGTGGAAAGAGGAATGCACAAGCATGCTGTGGCACTTCCAGGTATGTCTGGAAACTGCTAAAATTCTTCTTCCTGACATCTTGTTTTCTATATGCAACAAATGTGCATATTTCCTCGCTTGCCTTCCCATGGCAGCCCAAAATGCCCCCTGAAAATACTGTCCTTGGGGAGAGGGGCCTCCAGGACAAGATTTCTGGGAACATTTGGGGGTCCCAGAAGAGGGGGAGGAAAAGTAGTGTTCCTTGGACAGAAATCCTTGCAGCTGCATAAAAGCATCTAGTCTGGATCCAAGTCCTCATCTGCTGTTTGTGTAAAGAAGGCCCAAATATACAGACCAGGGCAGTCTCTGAAGTTGTGTGGAAAGACTTTTAAAAGGAGGTGTCTCCAATACACGGGCCAAACATCTTCCATCAGCCTCACCTGTAAGATATGGTCTTGGGCTCCGTTAACGGAGTTGGCCCCTCCAGTGCCCAGTGAGGCCGTGAGCCCCACGATTTGTGGCAAGTTCTGTTGGCCTTTCATCTTACGCTCCAGGTAGTCCTGCATGATCTTGTTGTACGTGCTTTCCTTGTGGGTGTGGTGGCACTCGTCAATCACCAGCAAGGAGAAATCTGTAAAGTGATGAGGAAAGGTAGAGACCCACACGTGCAACTGGGGAGCTTGTCTGTGCTCCATCAAATAGATGCCCCCAATCAGGGGTCGTTTCGTAGAAAAAGAGCTAGGGGAACTCATTAGCATAACTCAATAGCATATGCCACACCCCCTGACATCACCGGAAGTGTGTCATAAGGCCACACCCCTTGACATCACCGGAAGTGTGTCATAAGGCCACACACCCTGCCCCCAATGGTCCCGGCTGCCCCCGCCGGCCTTGCAGCTCCACTGCCGAGCCCCATGAGGGGCTCAGCGGTGGACCTGCAAGGCCGCCGGGAGTGCAAGGAAGCTCCACGAAGGCCCTCCCTGGCCCCAGGCAGGCAGGGGTAGGGAGAGGCAGGGAGGAAGCAACTTACCCTCCCTCTTCTCCTGCCTCCTCCTGGCTGAATGAGGGCCGGAAGCGGGGTGGCCGGAAGCAGGGGCGGGGCTTCATCATGTGCCCCGCCCCCTGTGCCTCACTCAGGGGAACTGCGATCCCCCCCCTGAAATGACCTCTGCCCCCAATAATTTTTGACCTTCTTATCCGGACAGAGCAAGGGTCTGATGAGGAAGAGCTCAAGGAAGTGGCGGCGGTCTGGGGAGGTGTGTGATAAATGCTGCATGAGGCGGCCAGCACAAAATGCTGCATCACTCAGAATCCGGAGAGTTTGATTAAAACGAGCAGCCAGCACTCACCCTTATGTTTCTTGGCCACAGAGGAAAACTTAAAGAGAGATCATGTAATGCCAAAAAAAGAAAAGAACAAAGAGCTGATGCAGAACAGAGAGATTGGGAATGTTAGCCAAAAAAAGTTCACGGTTTCAAGCCCACCTTTCCTATGAACAGATAGTAAGGCCTTCAGGTTCAGCCTCCCATATGCAGTATGGGGCTAAAAACACTGGCCTGCCTTGCAGAACTGTTGTAAGGGTTCCTGAGCTAACTTATGTGAGCCGCTCTATGTTTATCGCAAAGCTTGGGGAGAGTTTTAAACCTGCCTCCCTTTTTGGCGGGCTCCTCCTTCATTACTTGTTCTGAAATACTATCCCTCTGAGAAGAAACTCCTGGGGTGTACCTAGTCCTATTATAGGGTGGGGTTTTTTTGGGGGGGGGATTAGATGAAATGAAGAAAGGTTTTAGTTTATTTTGTCTCTTTTTTCACTTCTTTGAAAGGGTAACAGAACCACAGTGGTGGAAAGGGAAAACTTTAAATAGGCAGTATATGCAAACTGGTTCCAGTGCTGGTGTACACGCCATGCTTTAATGGTGAAGGCTTTCCTCGCTTTGCCCCTACAGTCCTATAAAACACACGAAACTACCTTTTACTGTGTCCAGTCACTGGTCTGTTAAGGTCAGTATTGTCTACTGTTACTAGCCATGGCTTTCTAGGCTGTCTTTCACACCACTTATTATTGGACACGTACAACTGCAGACACCAGGGTTGAG
This sequence comes from Gekko japonicus, assembly GCF_001447785.1. Taxonomy (NCBI): domain Eukaryota; kingdom Metazoa; phylum Chordata; class Lepidosauria; order Squamata; family Gekkonidae; genus Gekko; species Gekko japonicus. The sequence continues at coordinate 435,654 of NW_015160236.1, forward strand.
CCTGGGACCTTCTGCTTGCAAAGCAGATGCTCTGCCATTGAGCCATGGCCCCTCCCTTGAAGGGCCATAGTACAGGGGAGGGCCTGAGAGTCAGTATGGTAGAGCATCTTCTTTGCATGCAGAAGGTCCCAGATTCAATCCTTGGCACTTCTAGTTGAAAGGATCAGGTAGTAGGTGATGTGAAAGAACTTCTTCGTGAGACCCTGGAGAGCCACTGCCAGTCTGAGTACACAGAAATGACACTGACAGAGCAATGCTCTGTATGACTTAATATTAGCCAAGAGATCCGCAGATTTCTGGCAGCCAGATCTCTGGCAGCCTAAGATTTCTGGCAGCAAGAAGTTCTAGCTCTTTTAGCGTTATGCACCATCAGATGGCAAGCTAGACTTGTTTATTAGGCAAGAGACATTTCAGAGGGGTCTTGCCATTGTCTGCCCCTGCGCCACAATTTCTTGAAGGGTTGCCCTTCCAAGTACGAGCCACAGCCAACCCTGCTTAGCTACCGAGATCTGGCGAGATCGTGATCTCCTAGGTTATCCAGGTCAGGGGATGACTTACTATAAGAAAGCCTGGGAAGGAAGGTGTCATGATATCGCCCGATCTCAAGAGATCTCAAAAGCTAAGCAGGGTCAGTATTTGGATGGGAGACCACTAAGGAACAGGTTGCAGAGGAAGGCAAATGGCAAACCACCTCTGCTTAATCCCTTGATTTGAAAAGCCTGTGGAGAGGCCATAAGGCAGCTGTGAGGCTTGATACCACTTTACACACATATAAGACAGCTTGGGAGGGAAGGCGGCATGGCTGAAGGCATTGCACTGGCTGACAATAGCTTACCGGATTCGTTTCAAGGTGCTGGTTTTGACCTTTAAAGCCCTATAGGGTCGGGGGCCTGCCTACTTGAGGGACCGCCTTTCCCCATATGTGCCCCAGAGAGCACTGAGGTCAGGGACACAGAATCGCCTGACTCTCCCTGGCCCGAGGGACGCCAGGTTGGCCATTACTAGAACCAGGGCCTTCACAGTGACGGCTCCACACTGGTGCAACAAGATCCCGGATAACATCAGGGCCCTGCGGGACCTTTTACAGTTCCGCAGGGCCTGTAAAACGGAGCTCTTTCACCAGGCTTTTGATTAGGAGCCGCCACTGATGAATGAGTCACCAGAACATACTACGGCTTGTATGATACATTGGCGAATACTGCCTGCCACTTATACTGAATGCTGCCATTTTATTTTATTTATTTATTTAACTTTCAATTTATAGACCGCTCACCCCCTAAGGGCTCTGAGCGGTTTACATTGTACAATTATTAATTACATCACCTTTTACTAGGGCCACACACACAATGAGGGGAAGGGACTACCTATCAGGCACCCATGGCAGGGTCTTAGTTGTTGTTGTTTCTTACGGAGGTTCTTCAATCCGGGCCACGGCGTCTTTTTGGCGCAGGTCTTCCTTTTGGTCGCAGCGGCTCCTTCCGGGTATGGACCCACAGCGCACGCCAGCACGTGCTACCGCAGCCAGCCTCTGTCCCAATTGGCTCCGGCTTGCCGTGTTGCCCCGCCGCCATGCTTCGCCGGCCCAATTTCCTCCCGAGCCGCTCGCTTCGCCACCGTTGCTGCCGCTGCAATGTTTCGCCACCACCACCTCTCCGTTCCTCAATCACTGCCACGCCACCACGAAGGGAAGGAAGGGTGCCCCCCCACTTTTAAGAGCAGGTACCCATTCATCTACTCGCCCGTTCGGGCTTTCGAACCGCTGGGTGGCCGGGAGCTGGGACATGGACCAGAAGCTCACCCCGGCCACGGTGGGACTCGAACAGCCGAAGCCATCATTTGTACAGTGGTATTTTTATGATGTTATGTAGGTTGCCTATGTCTATTTTATTGTATTTTATTGTATTTACTGTTTTATTGTATTTTAATGCTTGTACGCTGCCTTGAGACAGTTCGCCTGCAAGGCGGGATACAAACTGAAAATAACGAATAAATAAATAAATGGTACAGTCTGACACAGTCAGACCACTAAGGAGGGCTCTGCAGAGGAAGGCAATGGCAGAGTGCCTCTGCTTCTCACTTGCCTTGAAAGCCCCTTGCTTGGGGTCACCGTTGATTCGGCTACAACTTGACAGCACTTTGCACACACCGCCAAAGAAGCTTAGTGTGTCCAGCCAATCTCTAAACAGTACAGGAGAGCCAGTGTGGCACAGTGGTTAGAGTGCTGGACTAGTTAATCTGGGAGACCCAGACTGGAATCCCCACTCTGCCATGGCTGCTTGCTTGGTGACCTTGAGCCAGTCATACTCTCTCAGCCTAACCTACCTCACATGGTTGTTGTGAGGATAAAATGGAGGAAGGGAGGATGTTGTAAACCACTTTGCCTTCCCATTAGGCTGAAAAGTGGGGCATAAATGTACTAAGTAAATAAATCAAATCTACACCGACAAACCCATGTCAGTTTCACATCATCTGGCCTGCTCCTTCCTTAAGGCAGAAGCAATAGAGGGGCAGGTAGGAACTCTAGTGTAGGGGAAAATGACTTTCCCCCTTACTGCACCAGCAACAACAGCAGTGATCACAGGGCAAGGAATCAATGAATTAATTTTCCTCAGCAGCAGTAAAAGAAGGGGCTCTGTTGAAAGACAGAGGGCTGGGTAAAGTTTTTCAAGCATACTTGTCCTTTCTGATGAAGATGAGCTTTTGTGTAGGAATCACCTCTTAGGGACATAAGAAGAGCCCTGCTGGATCAGACCAATGGTCCATCTAGTCCGGCATCCTGTCTCACACAGTAGCCAACCAGTTCCTCTGGAGGACCAACAAGAGGGCATAGAGGCCCAAGACCTTCCCCTGATGTTGCCTCTCAATGTGGAGGTTCGCCTCAGTCACCATGGCTAGAAGCCACTGATAGATTTATCCTCCAGGAATCTATCTAACCCCCTTTTAAATCTATCTATTCCTGTGGCCATCCCTACATCCTCTGGCAGCGAATTCCACATTTTAATCACTCTCTTGTGCAACTAGTGATGACACAGGGCAGTACTTGTATAGTAATAGCAAAAGGAGGGGCGGGAGAAGCCCACCTTTACTGTATTTACTTAAAAGCAAGACTAGATTCCCCCCCACAGGTATGCCATCAGAAAAAAATGAGGGGGGTCAGCTTAAATTTATATATGAGTTATACTATGTCCAGTACTAATTTGTGTGTGTGTGTGTGTGCGTGTGTGCATAACATTTTTAGCAGGGTTGTCTTACGATCAGGCTGTCTTCCTTTTGAGTAAATATGGTATTTGTGGTAGAATACATTATGCATGACAATGCAAGAGCTGGGACAGCCCAGTCAACAATCTCCTGAATCACAAAGGACTGCGGGGGCAGATCTTCTACCTCCACAAAACCTCTCCCAGTGGGCTGAGTTGAACAATAATAATTCATAATAATTATCATATGGCAGTGCGTGCCTTATAGCCAGGAGATTCTAAGATTGTCTGGCAGCCACAAGTTCTAGCTCTTTTAGTGTTATGCACCACTAGGTGGTGAGCTAGACTTTGTTTTCAGGCAAGAGACGTTTCAGAGGTGGTTTTGCCATTGCCTGCCTCTGCGTCACGGCCCTGGTATCCCTTGGAGGTCTCCCATCCAAATACTAGCCAGAGCCGAACAACTCCATGTGCAGAGACGCACAGATACACGCACACCCCCAACCAGACACTCACCCGTCAGCTCCACATGCATTTCCTCTTCTCGGCTCTGGAGGGCATTTTGTAGGATTTGGGCTGTGCAGATGATCAAATCGTTGCACTTCAGCTCTTCTGAGAAGAACGACTTCAGTCCCCTGTCCCCACTGATGGCGGTGATCTGGAAGTGATTCTGCAGGAAGCTGAACTCATTCTTCAGGTGCTGGTCTACCAGAGGCACCTGACAGGGCACAGAAGGATGGAGAAGTGAGACACCACCCAAAGAAGGCTCTGAAACTTTGTCTCTTGGGAAGAGCTTCTTCTCACCCCACCGTGGTCCCTTGCTTCTTACCGTGTTGACCAACACAGCAACCTTGCTCTTATCTCGGCTCTCCAAATGCCTCTTACAGATGTAGGCAGCTGCCCTGGTCTTCCCAGCACCTGTTGGCAGCCAGATTATTATATTCTTGCCCTCTAGGGCAGGCTCAATGACTTCCCACTGGTAATCTCGCAGATCCATCCTGGCAGCATTCCAAGAGCCCCACTGATCCACAGGAAACTCCTGAAGGGAACCAAAAGACAAGTCAGCACTGCGCCCGCAGTTGGCCACCCCGAGTTATTCCCCTGACAGGGCCTCTCCAGCTTGCAAACTCTGTAGTTCTCTGGGGGACTCCATGGAGCACGGCCCATAAAGCAAAGGGATTCAGACCAGGCCTGTAGCTACAGTGGGGCATCTCAGGCTAGGCCCCCTGACTTACTTGCAAGGCCCCCTGCGACTTCCCATCCAGCCCAGGGCCCCTGAGTGGTTGCAGCGGGCGCAGGGAAGGAGCCGGGTATTCCTTTACTTCAATTAGCTAGTGCCCCCGAAAAAGTTTAAATGACCCCTGACTTAAAAAATCCAGGCTACGGGCCAGATTCAGACCAAGTTTGGGACAAGGAGGGAGTTAAAAAGAAGGCATCACCTTGGAGAAACCCTGAAGAACAAAGGATGGCAGTCATGAAAGGATAAAATAAAATGGTGAAGAAAAGAACAAGGAAGCCAGCGGCCATTGTGGCTGCATTGGTGACAGGTGGTTGTCAACTAGGGCTGCCAAATCCCCCCGGGGGGCGGATTTCCCCCCGCTTTGGAGGCCTGATTTCCGCCCCCGCGGAATCAGGCCCCGGGGGAAAACCCACCCCGGCATCCACGTCACCTGGATGTGAAGTCATGACACCGGGCACGCTGGGGGCGGGGCCACAGCCATTTGAGGGGGAAACTCTATGTTTTCCCCTCAAACGCGTGCGCACTTTGCGTGTGCACGACCGGGACGCCGTCCGGGAGCCCCCCACCGCTGGGAAAAAAAGGGTTGGAACAGGGGTCATTTCGTAGAAAAAGAGCTAGGGGAACTCATTAGCATAACTCATTAGCGGTGGACCTGCAAGGCTGGTGGAAGTGCGAGGAAGCCCCGCCAAGGCCCTCCCTGGCCCCAGGCAGGCAGGGGTGGGGAGAGGCGGGGAGGAAGCTACTTACCCTCCCTCTTCTCCTGCCTCCTCCTGGCTGAATGAGGGCTGGAAGTGGGGCGGCCGGAAGCAGGGGGCGGGGCTTCGTCATGTGCCCCACCCCCTGCACCTCACCCGGGGGAACTGTGTTCCCCCGCGATCCCGCCCGAAATGACCTCTGGTTTGGCAACCCTATTGTCAACAACTAAGACAGGGTGGTGGAAACCAGTGAGGATTGTGAGGCACTCCAAAGGGATCTGTCAAGGATGGGCAAGTGGGCGTCAACATGGCAAATGGGGTTCAATGTGGCCAAGTGCAAGGTGATGCACATTGGAGCCAAAAATCCTAACTATAAATACACATTGATGGGGTCTGAACTGGCAGAGACTGACCAAGAGAGAGATCTTGGAGTTGTAGTAGATAACTCACTGAAAATGTCGAGACAGTGTGTGACTGCAATAAAAAAGGCCAATGCTATGCTGGGGATTATTAGGAAGGGTATTGAAAACAGATCAGCCAATATCATAATGCCCCTATATAAATCAATGGTGCGACCTCATTTGGAATACTGTGTGCAGTTCTGGTCACCACACCTTAAAAAGGATATTATAGCTTTGGGGAAAGTGCAGAAAAGGGCAACTCAAATGATAAAAGGGTTGGAACACTTTCCCTATGAGGAAAGCTTAAAGCGCTTAGGGCTCTTTAGCTTGGAGAAAAGACGACTGAGGGGTGACATGATTGAGGTTTACAAGATTATGCATGGGAAAGAACAGGTAGAGAAAGAGGTACTTTTCTCCCTTTCTCACAATACAAGAACCCGTGGGCACTCCATGAAACTGCTGAGCGGTCGGGTTAGAACGGATAAAAGGAAGTACTTCTTCACCCAAAGAGTGATTAACACATGGAATTCACTGCCACAGGAGGTGGTGGAGGCTATAAGCATGGACGGCTTCAAGAGGGAATTAGATAAGCATATGGAGCAGAGGTCCATCAGTGGCTATTAGCCACAAGGTATAGCTAGGGACTCTGGGGCAAATGATGCTCTGAGTTCTTGGTGCTGGGGGGAGTCAACAGTGGGAGGGCTTCTAATGTCCTGGCCCCACTGGTGGACCTCCTGATGGCACTGGTATTTCTGGCCACTGTGTGACACAGAGTGTTGGACTGGATGGGCCTTTGGCCTGATCCAACATTGGCATCTCTTATGTTGTTATGTTCTTAACATCTAGGTTTGGTTCGGGACTCTTAAAGAGGTTACGCTGACACTCCCGGCTTCGCTTGGCTCAGCATCACCTTGGAGAAACCCTTAAGAACAAAGGAGGGCAGCCATGAGAGAATAAAATAAAAGGGTGAAGAAAAGAACAAGGAAACCAGTAGTCATTGTGGCTGCACTGGTGATGGGTGGCTGTCAACACCTAAGAGAGCAGCTGGGGTCCAAATCTAGTTGTGCAAATATAGTTGTGAGTCACACCCTTCCGAGCAGTTCCCAATGCAAGAAAGTCGACCGCATAATGTGTGGCACTGTCAATACTTAATTGTTTTTCACTTTCTATATTCCCTTGTGTTGTTTGTGTGAGCCTTAGAAAAGAAGAAGTTGCAGAGCCTAGTTCAGTTGCAGCTTTTCGAGATGGACTGAGAAATGGTTCGGAGACAGGGCCAGTGGGGAAGGCCAGCACAGGCACTCTGAAGATACACCGAGGCACCCTGTTTCTTCGTCTCTCTTGGAGATGCTGCTGCCAGTGAAGAAGAAGATAAGGGATTGGATTTATACCCCGCCCTTCACTACCCAAAGGTGTCTCAGAGCAGCTTACAAACTCCGTTCCCCTCCCCTCCCCACAACAGGCACCCTGTGAGGTAGGTGGGGCTGAGAGAGCTCCCTCAAGAACTGCTCTTTCAAGAACAGCTGTGCCAGAGTTATGGCTTGCCCAAGGTCATCCAGCCAGGTGCAAGTGGAAGAGTGGAGAATCAAACCCGGTTCTCCCAGATTAGAGTCCGCGTATTTAACCACTACACCAAGACTGGCTCCAAAGCCTCAAATCAAGCCTGGGGACATAGGATCAGCATAAGGATAACAAGGTATTGATGGGAGAATGATGCTGTACAAAGACGAAGATGGGGCAGCCCCAAAAAACCAAGGAAGGGCAGGATCAGAGGTCATTTCGGGGGGGGGGATCGCAGTTCCCCCGGGTGTGGTATGGGGGCGGGGCACATGACGAAGCCCCACCCCCTGCTTCCGGCTGCCCCACTTCCGGCCCTCATTCAGCCAGGAGGAGGCAGGAGAACAGGGAGGGTAAGTTGCTTCCTCCCTGCCTCTCCCCACCCCTGCCTGCCTGGGGCCAGGGAGGGCCTTCATGGGGCTTCCTTGCACTCCCGCCGGCCTTGTAGGTCCACCGCCCGGCCCCTCATGGGCTCGGCAGTGGTGCTGCAAGGCCGGCGGCGGCCGGGACCTTTGGGGGCGGGGTGTGTGGCCTTATGACACACTTCCGGTGATGTCAGGGGGTGTGGCATATGCTAATGAGCTATGCTAATGAGTTCCCCTAGCTCTTTTTCTACGAAACGACCCCTGGGCAGGATCATCCCTAGGAGGTGAACGCCCTAAGTACAAAGAGACATCTGCTCTGGACAGTTCTCTGCTTAAATTCTGGACTTCCAAATTACTTCCCAATTGATCCCATTTGCCAAGGAAACACCTTTGTTTACTTATTTCTTCACTGACTCACTCTGTGTCATCTGCTTTGCATCCCCCTGAGAAGAAAGGTGGACTATAAATAATGTCAGTGAAAATAAAATATACATTTCATAGGTCCTGGCCCGGAAGGCCCAGGCGAGCCTGATCACGTCAGATCCTAGAAGCTAAGCAGGGTCAGCCCTGGTCAGTACCTGGGTGGGAGACCACCAAGGAAGCCAGAGGAGAGGCAGTCGAAAACCACCCCCTGGTTCATCTCTTCAAAACTACCCAGGGTCCCACAGGGTTGCCAGTAGTGTTCCCTCTAAGCTGAGTTAGTGTGAGCTAGCTTGCAGTTTTTCAGCTTCAAGCGCACACATTTTTTTGTCTTAGCTCAGGAAGGATGGCTCCAGAGCAAAGTAATTTATGCAGTAGCCAAATCGCTTGCTCGCAACTTTAATGCCGGTAGCTCACAAAGTAGGATTTTTGCTCACAAGACTCCACAGCTTAGAGGGAGCATTGGTTGCCAGCTTCCAGGTGGAGCCTGGAGATCTCCCGGTATTACAAGACATCTCCAGACTCTCCCCAGATCAGTTCCTCTGGAGAAAATGGCTGCTTTGGAGGGGGGACTCTGTGCATTATACCCTCCTGAGCTCCCTCCCCTCCCCTCCCCTCCCCAAACCCAGCCTCCCCCATGGTCTATCTACCCCTCAGATCTCCAGGAATTTATCCAGTCTGGAGTTGGCAAGCCTACCAAGTTGGCTGTGACTCGACGGCAGTTTCCACCACAGAATGCTTGAGGAGTCTAGAGATGCTAGACCTGGTTCACATGGCGGGGACACCGGCATTCACAGCTGGTGCTGGAGAGCTTTAGCATTACCCGTATTGACAAACCACCCCTGAAACGTCTCTTGCCTTAAAAACAAGTCTAGCTCGCTTAACGCTAAAAGAGCTAGAACTTCTGGCTGTCAGGTAATCTTAGGCTCTCCTGGTTATGCTACACACAATGCCATATACGATGATGATGACGACAATAACAACAAACAAACAAACAACGG
>NW_015160236.1:444598-452009 GCF_001447785.1 Gekko japonicus
ACGCCCAGAAAACATTCGGTGCCTTCCCAGGCGACCAAGTTCGGACCCTACCCGCCCCCCATCACGAAGGGTACCTGTTTCTCTCCAGACCCAGCAGCTCCAGGCACAGGCGCGGCTGCGCCTCTCCGACCCAGCTCGGGAAAGACCCGCGTCCCCCGAGAGCGCCTGAGTTTCCTTTTGGCCAGAAAACGAAACCTACGAGAGGCAGCGAAGCCCCGCCCAAGGGGGATTTCGAAAGGCACCGGGCGGAGGCTTCTCGAGTTGCCAGCAGCCAGAGAGGCAACCCGAGTTTCGCAGCCACCTGAACGCTCCCGAATGAGGCACTGGTAGATAAATACCTCTGAAACCCACCCACCCCGTTTTCTCAGACACGCACAGTCCCAAATATCTACTGGCCCCACCGCTGGTTCTCCTGATGGCACCTGGTATTTTTAGCCACTGTGTGACAGAGTGTTGGACTGGATTGGCCTGATCCAACATTGGCTTTTCTTATGTCCTTGCTGGGGATGCCAGCCTGCCGGTGAGACCTGGGGACCCCCTGGAATTACAGCTCATCTTCAGACTGTAGATATTGGTTTCCCTGGAGAAAATGGAAGCTTGGGAGGGTGGGCTCTATCTGACATTGTACCCCAGCCAAAACATTTTTTGGCCAAATGTAGCTGAAGGGTTACATCTTTCAGTGCTGTTTCTGTGCTGTTTTTCTGGCTGCTGAATGTTGTTTTATGCTGTTTTTATGCCTCGCTTGTTTTGCAGCCAACAATTCTTATGCTGTTGTTTTTATGGATGTATTGTATCGTTTTTACTTTGTGGGGCACCTCAAGCTGGTTTCTAGAGAGGCAACAGCTAATTTGCTTTCCAAATAAAATTAAATGAACACACATTTCTGATTTTACACATTTTTCTTAAAATTTCTTTAATTTTTTCTTAGAATGACAGTGTCCATGTCATTCATAATATGCAGCACCAATGGGGAAAAAAAGATTATTTGGTATATCTTTTTTTTTTTAAGCTGACTGGAATAAAATCTTTTTCATCAGGGAGGCGCCACTGGGGTGCCACAACCAATAGGGTGGTTATAGCAACTCACCATACCACAGACGGGAAAAGGACTCACAAAAGAGCCACCTCAGAAGACCTTCTTAATGCCCTGGGAAAAGGGATATATGGAAGATATTTCTTTCCATAAACAGGACCCAGAAACAAACTGGTAACCAATCTTGATCATTTAGTATTGGTGTTGAGTGTTTCTTGCAGCCTGTGCTGGTCAGAATTCTGTCTGCTGCGTTTTATATCATGTTTCCAAAATGTTTTCAAGGACAGCTCCATGTACAGTACATTCAGGAGTCCAGCTGGGAGATTACCAAGGACTGAGAAGGCAAAGTCCTGATCAACAAGACGGCATAGCTGGAACATCAAATTGGCTTGGAAAAAACGCATCCCTGCTCAGTAGTATTCCCAAAGTGTAGATCTGTTCCTTCAGAAGGAGTTCATGCCTTCCGTTTCAGAGTATGCCATTCACACTGAAAAGAATTGGAGTTCCAGGCGTAGCATAGTGAAATCAGCTCTCATTTATTAATTACATCGGAATGATTAAGACAACTTAGCCGGCACGAGGCCGGCTTATATTAGTGCACACATTCACACCCAATACATCCCCAATTTCCCGTGATAGGTTCTGTGTACAGGGCCCCGGTAACGATAGGTTCTATTCAGGATCCTAGCGCTCCCATTGGTTCTCGCTAGGATCCGTGGGGGCTATTGTTCTAGACCCGAAGGTCTGTGAATCCGGTAGACCACATGGCCGGGCGCATGCGGTTGCGGCCATCTTAATACATAACACACACACTCAGTGCTATCATCTCGGTCTTATCTTTACTGCCCTTCGGTTTATTGGCCCCATCCATTCATGGCATTTCAAAATGTCTTATTTACTAATAGAATGTTTGTGACTTGTTTCTTTCTGCATGTTTCTTGGACTTTCTGACCAGTTTCTTGGGTCCTATTCTGGAAACACTGCCCTCTATAGGGAAGCAGCTGAGGTGTTTTTCTCCAGAGGGAGTTCCAGAGAAGAAAGCCTGCGGAACAGTGAAAAGGGCAGTGGGGGAACAGTGGCCATCTTGTGGCCAGGGCCTTTTGTCTGGCACTGCTTATGGCGCATCTCCTGTTTCTGTGAGGAAAAGTTGTTTTTCTGAGTCTGTAAAAAAGAGAGAGTTTGCCAAGCACCCAAACCTTCCTTAGTCCATGATTCAGAGAGACCTTGGGACTACTCAATATATTTTACTAGGAAAAAGGCCCGTTGTGGCAATAAAGACAACGAGTGCTAGGCAGGCCAGCTGGCGGCAGCTCCCCTTGTGTCTTCCCTCCCGCCCCTCGAGACCCCAGGGGGCCAGGCCGCCTGGGCGTGGCCCCTCCCCAAACCCCACCGCCGATGGCTTTCCCTGCCTGGGTGGCTCAGCAGGCAAGCGGGGAGAGGTGGCGTGGGGGCCTCCGGACGCTTTCCCCCTGTCTGGCTTGGCATGCAAGTGGGGAGAGGTGGCGCGGGGGCCTCTGGAGGCCTTTCCCTGCCTGGGCGGCTCGGCGGGCGAGTGGGGAGAGGTGGTGCGGGGGCCTCCAGAGGCCTTCCCCCCCCATCCAGCTTGGCGGGCGAGTGGGGAGAGGTGGCGTGGGGGCCTTTCCCTGCCGGTCCGCCAGGCTCAGGCGACGGCTAGAGCGCCTGTCTCATCCGTCGTCTGGCTGCACGCAGGCCGGCTGGCGACTTGCGCTGGAGCAAGGACGACCGCGGCGGTGAAGGCACAATTGGGTTCCAGTCCCCGGCCGCCAGAGCGTCTGTCCTGTCCACCCGTTGCAAGGAGAGTGAGGCCGAGATGCCACCTCTGTGGGTGGGACCACGGCAAGGGAGGCAGCAACGCAGCTAGTGGAAACTGATGCTCTGTGAGTGACACTCCAGGGCGCCAACCAATTTCGGAGCGTGTCTAATGTTCTGGAAAGTGCCACCTCCAAAATGCTTTTATAATATAGGGAGATTATTGACACTGTTTTCTTCAAAACTCCTACAGACCTTGCTTGTTCTGCTGTTTTTAAAAAGCAGTTTGTTTAAGTGCAGTTCCCGTTTCGAACAGGGCATCCACAACACTGTGGCCATTAACTGAGCCCCAGAGAATAACCACCAGGAGCCCCCCCCCCACTTCTCCCCCAAACAGACAGGAAGGATCCACTGCAAAGCAGTGCTGTGTTCTCCCAACTCTTCCCAGAAGATACCGTGATACAGGGCCTGCTGAAGGTATGTACCCCCCCCCCTCAAAAGCAAGATACATGTATTGTGGGGTGCTAGCCCTTGGTTCACAATTAATGGAAGCAATCTGGAAGGCTGAACCTAGAGATGGGCCTTTTCCATGAAGGCAGTGACTTCACTTCCAGTTGAGTGGGCAAGTGACATCACGGTGTCAGTGACATTCTAGGACTTCCCCAAAACTCTATGTAAATACTATATCCATTTGAGACATTTCTAGTGCATTGCTGACACTGACATCACTTCTACCAGCTTAACAGGAAGTGACGTCACAGCGTCATGCTAAGCCCTCCCCACCCCCGTTCTTCCCTCCTGCTGTTTATTTCCTTCAATTTATATTCACAAAGCAGGGCGGGAGCCAAAAAGCACAGGGCTAATGTGTTCCCTCCTCCCACACGGCTGCTGGCCCAGTCTGATACAAGCCATTCAGTTTAGATCTGGCCCGTGGCAGCCTGGGTCCTAGTGGTCAGGCCTGCCGCCATCCTTGCTGCCCATGGCTAGGACTGAGCCGAACTCCACGCTCCCCTCACTGTGCAGCTCCAAGCAGTTGCTTGGGTGGTTTGGACGAAGAACCAGCCCTTCCACACTTGACATTGTGCCTGTGGGGAGTTCTGTGCCAGGTGTGTGTGTGGCCTGGATTCATGTTAAATTTTGCTGTGCAAAGGGCACTTACCAGGGTTGCCAACCTCCAGGTGGGGCCTGAAGATCTCCTAGAGTTACACCTGGTCTCTAGACCACAGAGATCAGTTCCCCTGGAGAAAATGGGTACTTTGGGGAGTGGGGTCTATGGCATTGTACCCCACTGAGGTCCCTCTCTTCCCTGGGCTTCACCCAATCTCCAGGAATTTCCCAACCTGGGGTTGCAACCCTAGTTTAAGACTTTCTCCATGCCATTTTCCAAAATGACATTGCCCCGGGGAAGGGGAGCTGTACTGTTGGGGTTAGTTTATACTAGTACCTCTCTTCCTGATCCAAATACATTCCAAATGCACCTGAGAATTTATTTATTTATTTATTAATCAAATTTATACCCCGCCCTCCCCCGTAGGGCTCAGGGTGGCTTACAGGGCAAGTTTACAAGCTCCCAGCATGCATTTGGTTTGGCCTCCTATAGCCCAGCATATTGCCAACCTACAGGTGATCTCCCTTGCTTCCTCAAACTCCACCCTCCCCAGGCATTGCCCTCAAATTTCCAGGAATTTCCCAAGCCAGAATAGGTAACCCTAGCTGGTCACCATCCTGAGTTTGTCTGCTGTATTGTGAGTTCCACCCCCCCCCCCCGTGTTAACTGCTGTCACATTACTTGTGAAGAACAAATGCAGATGAAGTGGTGCCCAAGTGGAAGAGAACCAGGATATGATCTGGAAGTAGGGTTGCTGGATCCCCCCCCCCGGCCACCTGCAGGGGATGGGGAGGGGGAGGGTTGTCCACTCTGGACTGGAAAATTCTTTGGGGGTGGAGCCGGGGGACACACAAGGACCTCAGTGGGGTACAATGCCTAGAGTCCAACCTCCAAAGCATCCAGGGGAACTGATCTCTGTAGTCTGGGGATGAGCTGTAATTCCGGGGATCCCCAGGTCCCACCTGGAGGCTGGCATCCCTAGCTGGAAGCCATTATCCCAAATCAAATAATGCAGAATAGCGCAAGAGAACAACCAGAAGGCTTCTATCCTTAATTTTTGAAGGGCAGCAGTGACAGGTGTGGCTCCCCAGGTGGGGGATGTTGATGGGTTATACGCAGTGGAATCCTACAAACACTTTCCTAGGAGCAAGCCCTGTTGAAGAGACTTGAGTAGGCTTCTGAGTAGGCCTCCTTAGGCTTGCTCTCTAAACCTGCCTGCTTATTATTATTTTCTTTTTTTGCCTGCATGCATCCTATAGAGGATGTTTGCAAAACCAGAACATCATGTATGGTTGCCAGCTCCAGGTTGGGAAATAGCTGGATATTTTGGGGGCGGAGCCTGAGGAGGGTGGGGTTTGGGGAGGGACTTCAATGGGGTATAATGCCACAGAGGCCACCTTCTAAAGCAGCCATTTTTTTCCCAGGTGAACTGATCTGTCACCTGAAGATCAGTTGTAATCACAAGAGGTCTCCAGTCATTGCCTGAAGGCTGTCAGCCCTGGCGTCAGGGCCAGAAAAATCTCCTTCCCATTCCACCCACCCCCTGTCTTTGTAGCAGTTTGTAACACCAAGCCTGATAAAGAGGTTGGGTTGCCAGCCTCCAGGTGGTGAAGTCAAGGACAGGAGATCGTGGGACAGGCTGAATTATGTAGGAAAACAACCGTGATATGATAACAAAGTCATATTTAGGGGAAAATATATCTTCTTTAATTATCCAGTGAGTAACAAACCAGTAAAGTTGTTTCCTTTGAAATAAATTGGTCTCAAGTCTTCCTGACGGTACAGTGCTCAATAGACCGTCTCACTCAAGGTTTCATCAGATGCAGAGGTCATTTCGTGGGGGGGGGATCGCAGTTCCCCCGGGTGAGGTATGGGGGGGCGGGGCACATGACGAAGCCCCGCCCCCTGCTTCTGGCCGCCCCGCTTCCGGCCCTCATTCAGCCAGGAGGAGGCAGGAGAAGAGGGAGGGTAAGTTGCTTCCTCCCTGCCTCTCCCCACCCCTGCCTGCCGGGGGCCAGGGAGGGCCTTCGCGGGGCTTCCTTGCACTCCCGCCGGCCTTGCAGGTCCACCACCAGGCCCCTCATGGGGCTCAGCTGTGGAGCTGCAAGGCCGCTGGCGGCGGCTGGGATGGTTGGGGGCGGGGTGTGTGGCCTTATGACATACTTCCGGTGATGTCAGGGGGTGTGGCCTTATGACACACTTCCGGTGATGTCAGGGTGTGTGACATATGCTAATGAGTTATGCTAATGAGTTCCCCTAGCTCTTTTTCTACGAAATGACCCCTGATCAGATGAGACCTTACACCTTTCATATTTTTTCTGCAACTTTCCCCCTTCTCTTTCTTTCTTTCTAGCTTACATATAAACCTTGAGTGAGACGGTCTATTGAGCACTGTACCGTCAGAAAGACTTGAGACCAATTTATTTCAAAGGAAACAACTTTACTGGTTTTTTACTCACTGGATAATTAAAGAAGATATATTTTCCCCTAAACACGACTTTGCTATCATATCACGGTTGTTTTCCTAGGACGAAGTTCAGCCTCCAGGTGGTGGCTGGGGATCTCCTGGGATTACAACTGATCTGCAGGCGACAGATCACCTGGAGAAAATGGCTGCTTTGGAGGGTGGACTCTATGGCATTATACCCCATTAGGGTTGCCAGCTCTAAATTGGGAAATAACTGGAGATTTTGGGGTGCAGCCTGGGAAGGAGGGATTTGGGGAGGGGAGGGATTTTACCAGTGTATAATGCCATAGAGTCCACCCTCCAAAGCAGCCATTTTCTGCAGGGGAATTTATCTTGGTCTTCTGCAGCTCATTTGTAATAGCAGGAGACCTCCAGGGACCACCTGGCGGATGGCAACCCTACATCCATTGAAGTCCCTCCCCTCCCCTCCCCAAACCCTGCCCTCTCCCGGATCCACCCCCCAAATCTCCAGGTATTTCCCATCCTGGACCTGGCAACGCAACCCCATGAAAGAGCTCTGGCGACCGCTTGCGCGCAATGCATCTGAGTGGCTGGTCCTAAGGAAACGTACTCCACGGATTTTGGTCTTGCCGTTCAAGGGCACCGACGCTCCCGAAGCATCCTCTAGGGGGAGCAGCCGAGCACACATCCCTGCTCAGACGCCCCACCGTCGCACTACAACTCCCGCCTTGCCTCGCGGCGCCGGTCTCTCCGCCAGGGCGCGAGAGGAGCGGGCCTCGCGAAGCCTGCTGGGAGCCAGCGAGCGAGCGGGCGGGCCGGCGGCGGGGGGGGGAAGGTGGCCGAGTGGGCGCCCTTCCCTGCTGCCGCCTCCTCGTCCTCCTCGTCCTCCTCGTCGTCCATTCATTGCCGACCCGGCCTCTCCGCCGGCCCTGCCGCCGCCGCCATGGAGGCGCTGATCCCGGTCATCAACAAGCTGCAAGACGTCTTCAACACGGTGGGCACCGACATCATCCAGCTGCCCCAGATCGTGGTGGTCGGGACGCAGGTGAGGCGGGCGGGGCCCCCGCCCCCA
>NW_015160236.1:452058-489581 GCF_001447785.1 Gekko japonicus
TCGCGGGGAGGGCGGAGGGAGGGGAAGGGAAGGGGGCTCTCCCCAATCCAGCGGAGCCCTGCTCGCAAAATTCCAGTCGGTGCTTCCACCCCAGGGTCACTGCTTGACACACACACACACCCAACACACACGTTATTACACATTTTTTTTGCCCTCCTCCCTCATTACGGTGTCCCTGCCTTCTGTTTTAATTTGTTCTGCACTAGCCTATTTGCCCATCATTGAAAAAGAAAGGTTGTGTTTTTGTTTTTTTAAAAAAAGAAGGTTTCTTTAGGTACTCGAAGGTGCATGCAACATAAATTGTCCTGCAAGGGGTCGTCGGCAGTTCACGGTACACCTCCGCAGCCGCAGCCGCCGAGACTGGCGGGATGTGGCTGGCGTGGTGCTCTGATGCCTGTGCTCCTGCATTAGCATGTACCTCTGACCCATTCCCAAGAATTCAGTTCTTGGGAGGAGGTGAGGAATAGCGAGTCTAGCAGCTCAGCGTTAAAAATGTCAACAGGCCTCAAGAGCACGAATAGCAAAAAGAGGTGAGGTAGGAGGGACAGGTATGAGATAAATAGGTGGGGCTGCCGGCAGTCACCATGCCCCCCCCCCCAGCTTCTCTCTGGGTCTTTCGTGCCACCAGACTAATTGTTTTCAAACAAATTGTGTGCCTTGTCCAGTCCCATGGGCCCCTTCCCCGTTCTCTCCCTCTTGGCAGCCATATAGAGACTGTGGTAAGGGGAGACAGTTGGACTATATGGGGAAGAAGGTCTGTTTGGGTGTGGGTGTGGTCAGATGGCATGCTGAGAGCGGTTTAAATTGCTTTGGCCCTGATGCAGTCATTTTTAACCTGGAGAATCATGATCACCCTCACCTCCTTGCTCCGGATCGCTGCGCTGTTGTTTTTCTCTCTCTCTCATTTTGGGCATGTGCACAAGCAGCCATCTGTGGAACTAAAAGTTTCACGCCTGCGCAGAACAGCAATTTCCACTTCAACCCGACTGCTGTAACACTTCCCTTAAACTTTAAAGGAACACTTCCCTTTAAACATTTACTGCCGAAAATGGCCTCCGTGAGATCCTGAACTCATCTAAAGACTAAAACTAGGCACCATTTAAACATTGTTTTTAATAACCCTGTGGCAGACCTCCGCCTATACACACACCGCCAACGCTTTTTTAAAAATGGCGGGCGAAAAGCGGAAGCCTCGGGCAGCTTTCGAGCGGGGAGGGGGTTTAAATCGGAAGTGGTTCGACACCGGAAGTGTGCTAACACAGGGGGAAAATGCGGCTGGAACCGGAGAATCAGGAAAACACCACTTGGGGACCTGGTATCAAAATACTCCGGGTTAAAGCTGTTTTGAGCCGGAAAGCGACGGCTGGGGACAGGAGGCAGATATTGACTGTGTGATTGCGCAGATAAAATCCGTTTCTGAGGCGGGCCGAAAGTGAACTAAACGGCCCGTCTGAACGCACCCTGTGTGTGGGGAATAGGAATGGTATATAGGAAGCAGAGGGATAACAGGGGCAACAAACTGGCTTTGCAAGGAGAGGAGACAATTGCTGTGTAAACAATTGCTGTCCCCAACCAAATGCCTGGTGGAATATCTCTGCCTTACAGGCGCTGTCTAATTGCTTAGGATCCCGCAGGGCCCTGGTGTTATTTGGCAGAGAGTTCCACCACATCGGGGCCAGGGCCAAGAAGGCCCTTGCCCTGGTTGCGGGCGGCCAGATATCTCTGGGGCTGTGGACCACCAGGAAGTTGTTCTGTGAAGAGCGTAATGCTCCCCTGGGGGTGTAACAGAGGAGGCAGTCCTGCAGATACGTTGGTCCTACATCACTCAAGGCCTTAAAGGTTAGAACTTGATTCGATGCTCCATTACAAGGGAATGACAAAAAGTTTCTTTTTTTGTTTTTTTGCAAAGGCAAAACAAACTAGGGAAAAACCAAAAAACAGGTGACGGACATTTTAACAAAGATGTGTTGGGGATGGATCAAGCATTTCTAGATAACAATAACTCTGTTAGTCTTTGGGTTCCAGAAGACTATTTTTAATGGAAAAGGCTGCCATGGCCACCTTTAGAATTTAATACTGAGGACTAACACAACAGGGGGATGGCTGTCATGGTCCTGTCTCAGTTGTGAGCCTTTGCCAGGACATTTGGCTGGCTGTTGAAAGGGATGCTAGATGTAATGGCCTTGGGCCAATGCTGATGTTTTCGTAGACGTAAAGAAAGAGAAACAGAGTCAGTGTAAATCCTTCTGTTTTGGAGTCAGTTTTGCTCTGTGTGCGGTGAACCTAAATAATGTGGGTGAAGTTTGTTCTCACAACACCCTGGTAGAAGTAGGTTACTGGGTTGCTGTTTTTACGAACTGGAGAAAGAAAGCTGAGCAAGTGGAACTCTGCCTAGTGTGTTCACAGCTGAGATAGTATTTGAGCCTGACTTCCTGGGTCAAAGCCTTTGTGTGATACCTGTACTGAGTAAATTGGGGGGGGGGGCATGAGAACATACAAAGCTGCCTAATACTAGATCAGACCATTAGTCCTTCTAGCCCAGAAATATCTTCTTTGACTGACACCTCACAGAATGAGGATAGCCAAAAGGAAGAAAAAGAAACAAAATGGTGCAGAGGGAAATGGAATATTTAATAGTTGTACAGCCTGTATGTGTTTCGTATACAGCTTTGTCAGGGAGTATCTTTCAGATTCTTTTTCATTCCAATCCTATACATATGCTTTGCTCCGGTCTATATATAGGAATGAAACAAAAAAAATCTGAAGGATTCCTCCCAACGAAGCTGTATGCGAAACGCGTAGAGGCTAAAACTATTAAATATTCTATTTCTCTCTGCGTCATCTTGTTTTGTTTTTCTTCATTTTGACTTGGTGTCCCCCCCCCCTTTTTTTCTTCTTCATTGCTTTGGGTGGCTAGCAAGGACATGGGCACATGGTGAGTTTCATTGCTAAATCGAAGCAGGCCCTTGTTCTGTAAGCTGGCCAGTTGGGAGGTGCTCTGAGAGCCATACAGAAGCCTCCCTGACCTCTTCAGTGAATACAGGTATGTGTACCTAAAGAGAACCAGTTTGGTGTAGTGGTTAAGTGCACGGACTCAGTGCTCCCTCTAAGCTGTGGAGTCTTGTGAGCAGAGATTCCACTTTGTGAACTACTGGCATTAAAGTTGTGAGTGAGCGGTTTGGCAGCTGCATAAATTAGTTTGCTCTGGAGCCATCCTTCCTGAGCTAAGACAAAAGTCTGTGAGCCAGAGGCTTAAAAACTGTGAGCTAGCTCACACTAACTCAGCTTAGAGGGAACACTGCACAGACTCTAATCTGGGATAACCGGGTTTGATTCCCCACTACTCCACTTGCAGCTGCTGGATGACCTTGGGCAAGCCATAGTTCTGTCAGAGCTGTCTTTGAATGGGCAGTTCTTTAAAGAGCTCTCTCAGCCCCACCTACCTCACAGCAGGGTGTCTGTTGTGGGGAGGGGAAGGGAAAGGGGGTTGTAAGCTGCTCTGAGACTCTGAGTGAAGGACGGGGTATAACTCCAATCTCTTCTCTTCTTCTAAAGCAGTCAGGGGGAAGAGTTTCTGTTGGGGAAATGGCACAGATGTGTGTAAGTTATCCGTCACCCTAGGACTGATCCATTTCGGGGGGCCCCATTGGTGCTTTTTAATAGCCATGTAAACAATAAGCATCACCTGGCATAAGGGAAGAAAATATGAAACCACTGAGTATTGGGAGGGGTGAGCAAAGGGGCCAAGTTGAAGTAGAGTTATTAGAAGTTGAAGTAGAGTTATTAGAGGAGGAGGTCAAAGTCCATGGGGGGGGAAGTGTGCTAATGGTCGACGGAATGCAGCTTTAGCGATAAGACTTGTAAAACTTGGAAATGGATTCCATGTTAAATTCTGTGCTGAATTTAACAGACCACTTATATGACTTTCGCAACTTACATGATTGGACAAATTTACGTATTTTCTATTTTACATAATTCTGCCAATTTTAGTTGTTTTGCATAAGTTATTGAGGTTTTGCTCATCACAGCAGAAACAGAGAAATCATATTCAGCGCTATTGTGAGTGTTGTTCCATCTTTTTCTGGCTGCTGAGATTGCTTCAGCCATAGCTGAGGCTAAAAACTACATTTTAAATTGTAAGATAGAAAGCTGGGGTTGTCAGGAAGCTGCAGTCTGCGTCCACTGCACTCTTCTGTATATTCTTTATGTGTTTCCACAGAATTTCAAATTTAACTGTTGCTTTAATTGAACACATGGCAATCAACTCTTTATTAACAGGTCTGTGTTAAGCAAGTCTCCAGGAGGAATCCACTCAGTATAATACAGTGTTCTGTATCTTGGGAACCTGACTCTTCAAATGCCTATAAGAACATAAGAGAAGCCACTGTTGGATCAGGCCAATGGCCCATCTAGCCCAGCACTGTGTCACACAGTGGCCCAAAACACCAGGTGACATCAGGAGGTCCACCAGTGGGGTCAGGACACTAGAAGCTCTCCCACTGTTGCCTCCCACCCCAAACACCAAGAATATAGATCATCACTTGCCCCGGCCTGAAAGTCCCCATCCATACCTTGTGGCTAATATTGTCCATATGTTTATCTAATTCCCTCTTGAAACTGTCCATGTCTGTAGCTGCTGCCACCTCATGTGGCAGTGAGTTCCATGTGTTAAGCACTCTTTGCGTGAAGAAGTTCTTCCTTTTATCTGTTCTAACCTGACCGCTCAGCATTTTCATTGAGTGCCCGACGAGTTCTTGTATTGTGAGAAAGGGAGAAAAGTACTTCTTTCTCTACCTGCTCTATCCCATGTATAATCTTGTAAAACTCTGTCGTGTCACCCCTCAGTTTCCGTTTCTCCAAGCTAAAGAGCCCCAAGTGCTTTAACCTGTCTTCATAGGGAAAGTGTTCCAACCCTTAATTATTCTAGTTGCCCTTTTCTGCACTTTTCCCAATGCTGTAATATCTTTTTTTTATTATTATAAAGGTTTTATTGGCTCCCCTAAAAAGGGGAGGTATTTCGCTTAAAAGAAAAAAAAAGGGAGGGGTAGACAGTGGGAGAAAGAGAAAGCTGAGTGATATATAAACTGGTAAATTAAACTGTTAGTAATATCCAATTAATCTTCTTGGGCTTCTTCTGTGTGTTGCCAAACTTCTTTTCTTAGTCCTGTTACATGTATTCTCTGTTAGTATGTTAGTAATGTTCCTTTGAGATTCTGTTAATAAAAAGGGTCTCTTCTGTGCACATCCAGAACCGCTTCTTGCGTGCTGGGGACTTTTACTATCGCTGACGTGGAGGAGCTTCCTCTGTTGTCTCCGTTGTCTTCTCCTTCCGGCTTGTTAGATCCTCCTTCGGGTTGTTGTTAATACGCTCAGTTCATGTACTATAAATCCTCTTCCTTTCATGCCCCGGAGGTCCCCATTTTCGAGAATGGTATCAATTTCATTTTCGCTTTTATATTCGCTCCCAGACTCTCTATGGGTCCTCCTCGCAATTGTTGACTTATAAGCGCTTATCAGGCACTTCTCGCTGTCACAATTCCAACTTATCTTTTTTGCAAAACTCCCGTCGGATTCACAGCCATAAACAGTCCAAACATTCAACAGCCGGCTCTTGCACACAAACAAACGCCCAGACGGAAGTCCCTCCCTCCTTCTCCGCTCGCTTTTGCCCAGCTCCGACATCTTTTCTTTTTTGTTTACTTTTAGAAAGTTCTTAAAATGTGCTCCAGAGAGACAAGTTTCTCGCTTTCAAATACATCAAAGGAAAACATCACTGTCCGCTCAATTCATCCCCCCCCCTCCTTTTCTTTTTCGCTTGTATAGATGGAGGATTAACCTCTTCGCCTTTTTCGCTGGGAGGGGGGGGAAACAATTTTCAGTTCTTTTTCTCTGCATTTTGACAACTCACAGTTAAGCCGATCTTTTCTTTTTCTTTTCCACTTTTGCGGATGGTCGCTTTATCACTCGGTGACGTCTGGTGGCTCCGCTAAACCCCGTTCGGGGTCGCTCACGCAGCAAGGTCCATTGGGGCAGGGCATGGCGGGAGCCTCGCTCTCCGACCTCTCGGTCGAAAGAGCGACTCCCCCCTAGTGCGCCCTAAAGCGCCCCGGATCCGAGCTCCTCTCTTCTGAGGGGCTTGTTCGGGTCTCCACTCGCGCGGATTCCCTCCTCCACCGCGGGCGGGCGAGGCGCCCTCGGGAGCGACCCGAGGAAGCGTCCGCCATGCGCGGGAGCCAGACCGGAAGCCCGCTGTAATATCTTTTCTGAGGTGTGGTGACCAGAATTGTACACAGTATTCCAACAGTCCACCCAGACGTTTTGGAGTTACAATAACTTTATTGAAAGTTTTTAGCCCTCTGTATTATGCAAGAAATTAGTAAATGTGATAATGTGAAGATTAGGTATGTAAAACCAGTGACTAAAATGATAGACGGAAAATAACAGCTAACGTTTTATAATGTTATCTACCTCTGAAACTTGTTAAGAAATCCCCTTAATAAATAAGCATTGCTAAAGACATAGTCTCCGTTGTATTACTCAGTGTCCAGTGCACAAGTCTCCACAGGATTTTGATCCAAAAGCCCCAATTAACTTCATTTCCTCTTTCCTCTTCTATCTCTAGAGCAGAGCTAGTCGAACTAGAACCAGTTATTTCTGAGTGATGATAGGTACAATAAACTAGTGATCCCAATTACTTTGTTTACTCCCAAAGCGGGAGTTACGTTATCAGGGCTACTCAAACCTCATCGATCCTCGGTAACAAGGTCGTGAAACGTAATGAGGGGTTCAGCCAGGTATTGCATTCCTCTGTAGTACTGCATCCAAAATTTAAAAAATTGTATAAAAATACATAGAATTTTAGGATTAATATGCATTATGTTGATTACATAGTAGTATCATGCAACACTATGAATGGAAAAGAATGAAGGAGTAGCATTCACCTTTCATGTCTGATTTGCCACACAGTTTGTGAATGCAGTACTAGCCCTGCTAAAATGCAAGTTCCATTGAGTTCAGTGGGACTTATTTCTGAGTAATCATTTGCTGGAAAATTTGAGCCACCCTTGAGCTTCCAGTACTTAATGTCCCGCTGCTCTTCTTTGCGATGTATGCAGCTCACTTGCCCAACATTAACTTATGGCATAGGTGAGAGTAACTCAGCTTCAGCCTCTCATAGTCTTGGCTTCTGTTGTATTGGGGTGAGGACCAATGCTCCCTCTAAGCTGTGGAGTCTTGTGAGCAAAAATTCTACTTTGTTAGCTACTGTCATTAAGCAGTGAAGTGGCTAAATTTGCGGATGATACGAAGTTGTTCAGGGTGGTGAAAACCAGTGAGGATTGTGAGGCACTCCAAAGGGATCTGTCAAAGATGGGCGAGTGGGCGTCAACATGGCAAATGGGGTTCAATGTGGCCAAGTGCAAGGTGATGTACATTGGAGCCAAAAATCCTAACTATAAATACACGTTGATGGGGTCTGAACTGGCAGAGACTGATCAAGAGAGAGATCTTGGAGTTGTAGTAGATAACTCACTGAAAATGTCGAGACAGTGTGTGACTGCAATAAAGAAGGCCAATGCTATGCTGGGGATTATTAGGAAGGGTATTGTAAACAGATCAGCCAATATCATAATGCCGCTATATAAATCAATGGTGCGACCTCATCTGGAATACTGTGTGCAATTCTGGTCACCACACCTTAAAAAGGATATTATAGCTTTGGAAAAAGTGCAGAAAAGAGCAACTCGAATGATAAAAGGGTTGGAACACTTTCCCTATGAGGAAAGGTTAAGGCGCTTAGGGCTCTTTAGCTTGGAGAAACAACGACTGAGGGGTGACATGATTGAGGTTTATAAGATTATGCATGGGAAAGAGCAGGTAGAGAAAGAGGTACTTTTCTCCCTTTCTCACAATACAAGAACTCGTGGGCACTCCATGAAATTGCTGAGCGGTCGGGTTAGAACGGATAAAAGGAAGTACTTCTTCACCCAAAGAGTTATTAACACTTGGAATTCACTGCCACAGGAAGTGGTGGCAGCTACAAGCATGGACAGCTTCAAAAGGGAATTAGATAAGCATATGGAGCAGAGGTCCATCAGCGGCTATTAGCCACAAGGTATAGATAGGGACTCCGGGGCAAGTGATGCTCTGTCATCTTGGTGCTTGGGGGGGGTCAACAGTGGGATGGCTTCTAATGTCCTGGCCCCACTGGTGGACCTCCTGATGGCACTGGTATTTCTGGCCACTGTGTGATACAGAGTGTTGGACTGGATGGGCCTTTGGCCTGATTCAACATTGGCATCTCTTATGTTCTTATGTTCTTAAGTTGCATGCAAATGATTTGGCTACTGCATAAATTACTTTGCTCTGGAGCTATCCTTCCTGAGCTAAGACAAAAATGTGTGAGATGGAGGCTAAAAAACTGTAAGCTAGCTCACACTAACTCAGCTTAGAGGGAACACTGGTGTTGACCTTTCATTCCTTTCCTCCTCTGCCTCCCAAACGTTTGAGAAAGCCCTGTTATAAAGGGATAATAGGCAAGAGTATAATACGCAGGGTTATCATCTTACTCATGTTCTCCTGCTGCAAAATCACTCTTTGTCGTTTGGCTTTATTGACCTTCTCTGGTGAATCATGGTACGTCTC
Organism: Gekko japonicus; assembly: GCF_001447785.1. Classification (NCBI taxonomy): domain Eukaryota; kingdom Metazoa; phylum Chordata; class Lepidosauria; order Squamata; family Gekkonidae; genus Gekko; species Gekko japonicus. The sequence continues at coordinate 460,702 of NW_015160236.1, forward strand.
AAATACTGCAGACCTCTTGGGCCCAAAATATCAGCTGGGTGATCCAAGCTGCGGTCCCAGCAGGAGATCATGGAAATCAGTGTTACACTTTGTAAACTGATACTGTTTCACGGAGACCACTTTAGTTAGTACTTGGGTGTGCATTTTTTTAAAAATGAAGTGAGTCTTTATAATCTGTGTTTAAATTTGGTAAACTGAGGCCCTGTTCATACGAGGCAGTTTGGGCCGGGAGCAGGCCGGATTGGAGGTGCATCAGACGGGCGCGATCCCACGGCAACATCTGCCTGGCGTCGCGCTCCCGCCTCCAACCCGGCCCTTCCTCCGATGAAGCGCATCAAAGATGAACCACCTACTTAGGTGGTTCATCCGGTTGAGGCGCTTCATCCTGGCCGTGGGATCGGCGGCGCGTCTTGCCGCCGTCGCATCCCCGCCCCCCTGCCGTACTGCGCATGCTCGAGCATGCGCAGTACGGCAGCCTCCCCCTCCGACTAGTGTCGTCCTCCCCGGCATCTGGTCATGCCGGGGAGCAACGGAGCGCAGCTAGTGGGATCCGTGGGATCCCGCCGGGGTGTTTCTTTTTTGGCGCGGCTTTTAAAAGCCGCGCTTCGCCCCGTCTTTTCTTGCCGTGTGGCAGGGGCCTGAGATTGAAAAGTCAATTTGGCAGACTGCACTGATGTGGAATTTGAACAAGAAAACATAATAAAGGTCATTAGACCTGCTGTAATGGGACGTCCAGTCTCCTGGGTTCAAGGTAGGGTTATTGGCACAAGAATCCTTTTTGTTTGATGCACCCATGAGAACAATGGTTGGTCCGCCACAGACTAGTCTGATAAATTCTTTCTCTCTTTAAGAAATGCTCCATTAATATGGTGAGAAGGCGCAACATGCTTTCATGTGCTTAAAGCTAGGCTTTCCTTTCTTGAAGACAGTTTGCAGAATGCCCTAATGCTCAATAACATGTTTGTGTTTTCCTTATTAGATTGGCTTCAGCATCTGTGGCTTATCAGGGATATAGATTTATAGTGAAGCCAGACTTGGCCTCTCTGTCTCTAAAAGGATAATGTGGAGCTGGAAAGAATGCGGGGAAAATGCGGAAAAGCCAAAAGAGACGAGGTGTTGGAAGGTGTTTGAGCTTTTCAGTTAAGGGAGGGAAAGGATATTAAAGGGGAATATAGTAGCAGTGCATGTAATTATGCATCATATATAGAACTTTTTCTCCCTCTTCCAAAATTTGGGGGCACCCAGTAGATTCAACACAGGAAAAAAAAAAGGAAGCACACCTGTACATGATGCAGAATTAATGTTTGGAATTCATTGCCCCAGGGTGTAGTGATAGCCACGAGCTTAGATGGCTTTGCAAGGGGATTTAGACAGATTCATGGAGGAAAAGTTCATCAGTGGCAGTTAGCCATGATGGCTGATTGTGGCATCTATACGTAAGAAGAGCCCTGCTGGATTAGACCAGTGATCCATCTAGTTCAGCATCCTGTTTCATCCAGTAGCCAACCGGTTAACCTGGAGGACCACATAACAGGACATAGAGGCCAAGGTCTTCCCCTAATGTTGCCTCCCAGCACTGGTATTCAGAGGTTTGCTAGCTCTGTCTATATATGGAGTTTCCCTTATCTCTGCGTGGCCATTATCCAGTGATAGACCTACCCTCCATGGATATGTCTAACACCCTTTTAAAGCCATCCATGCTTGTGACCATCACTGGCGGTGAATTACTGGTTGAGTGAAGAAGTATTGCTTTTTGTCTGTCCTGAATCTACTACATATCAACTTCATTGGATGCCCCTGAGTTCTAGTATTTTGAGGGAGAGAAAAAAGTTATCTCTTATCACTTTCTCTGCCCCATGCATGATTTTGGAAACCTCTGTCATGTCACCTTCCCATCATACCTCTCTGTTGTTAGGGGGTGGCCACAAGGGAGCATTTGGCCTTCATGCCTTGCTTTTGGGCCTACCTGGGCATCTGGTGAGCGGCTATGCAGGGGGGACTAGGTGGGATTGTTGGCTTGATCCTGCAGAGGCCTGCTCCTTTCTTGCTGGGTTCTTTTGTCATTTGTAGTGAAAGCAGGGCTCCTACATAGTGAAAAGGTTGACTCTTATTTCAACCCAAGATGAGCAATTGTGTAGTGACCCTAGTGTTCGTTGGCATGTTGATGAGGACTTGACTTTTACTGCTTTGTGTAGCAGGGTGTTCTTATTCTTAGCCATTTCTAGCATAAATTGGGGTGTTATCTTCGTATATTGTGTAAGTTTTAAGATGAACCCATGTTTCAATTTTTCCTTGGGTGCCTTTCTTGCCCTACTCTTTTTCTTGTTTTGCTGATGCAACTTTTCTTTGGAAATATGCTCTGTTGAACTTGGGTGACCTGATTTTTGATTCTCTGTGGATGTGGCTTGGTCCTGCTCAGAGAGTGTTTACAACCAGAACTGGAGCACAGTTACTTAGGATGTCTTTTGAGCCATTTTCCATACAGATGAAATTTAATGATAGTTTAATCTGTCTGTCTGTCTGTCTGTCTGTCTGTCTGTCTGTCTGTCTGTCTGTCTATCTATCTATCTATCTATCTATCTATCTATCTATCATCTATCTATGGAATTCAGTTTAGGAGCAGAGTGATCTAGTGCTCTTTCCAGTGTATATCGAAAAAGCTGAAGTCCCTTGTTGTGGCTTTCACATTTTTTTAAAATGAAAATGTAGCTGCTTTGATGGGAAACAGTTGAATATAATGTATCTGTGCAATTTTATGGTCGATTCTAAAGGCGCCCTAATATGAACTGCTGCTGGCATACTTTATAGGCTCTCAAATCATCGGCAGTTTGCATAACCACAGTGATGTGCAAATCTTGAAATAAAACTGCCTTGCAATGAAAGAAGCTTTTCTTTTGCAGCACATGATTTAAAATTTTTTTTTTAAGTCTTTGAAATTACTTCAAAGAAAAATGGTAGGCTCTTAATCAATGTTCCCTCTAAGCTATGGGGTCTTGTGAGCAAAAACTGTACTTTGTGAGTTACTGGCATTAAAGTTGTGAGCAAACGATGGTTACTGCATACATTAGTTTGCTCTGGAGCCATTCTTCCTGAGCTAAGACAAAAATGTGTGAGCTGGAGGCTAAAAAACTGTGAGCTAGCTCACACTAACTCAGCTTAGAGGGAACACTGCTCTTAATAATGTCGGTGATGTATTGTGTACTTAGTGTTGTCAGATCATTCAAGATTAAGTACGAGCAAATTCATAGCAGTACTATATGGGAGTCATTGCATTGTTCAGTACTGGGTGGATTAGTGACATGCTAAGATTGCTTCCACACTGGGTATTTGGTCTGGTTTACCACTGATGGGAAGCATGTTTGTTCACCTCCCCGTTCCATGCAACACTGTGGTGCTCTCATGCAACTTCTGGCTCTTCTCCGTCTTTCCTGTGATCTTTTCTAAACCTATTTTACTGTGATCTTTTTGGAAATATCACAGAAAAGCCTGCGAGGCTGCCGTGGTGACAGGAACGTCCAGATGTTTCCTAGTCTAGCCCACATTGGTGCCATTTTACTTCTCCAGTCCCCTTGTGATGACCGTTCCCCTGTGCTACCAGACTGCAGCTGGAAAAATTGGGGGAAACCTGCCATTTGGAAGACCTGTTGGTGCGGTTCTCAGTTGGGCAGTTCCAATGGCTGTGAGGAAACCTGGGGGAACTGGTTGCTGTGCGGAAGTCAGCTAATCCCGATTTGATATGTGAGTGTGACACTATCCGAGACAAAATTAGATTGCATTATTGTGAGAGAAACAAGACAGACTGAAAGATGCATTAAAAGGCATGTTCTGTATTTTTGGTAGGTGACCAAATTGTTCAGGGCAGTAGTGATTTATGCTTGCTTCAACCCAAGACCAAATTGGTTTTCCTGAGTGATGTTCTGTTGTTAGGAAGGTCCTGTCTGTGTCTCTATGCAGATAGATAAACCAGATCTAATTACTGATTTTAATCTTCTAAAGGCTAATTAGAGTAAAGATTTGGAGGCACTGCGAGCTTGACTTTTCCTGGGTGCGGCACCTGTAATCCTTTGTGTGTTTGCCAAATATATTCTGGAAATGGCCTCAGGCTTCCTTCCTGTTGTCTGGCTCTTACCATGTTGGGACCACTCACGGTGTCTAAATGCCTTGAAATTTTGTCATCTTGTACTCCCAAGAGCAGCAATGTGGCCAGTGTCTGGTTTTCCATGTGTGCCTTGATGTGAAAAGTATGTGTGCCTACTGTATATTGGACCATTTCTCTCCTGAAATGGGTTTTAAAGAACTTAAATGTAATACACGTTGCATACCCCGGTGTGGTACATGGTAGAGCTTGTCTTCTTGGCAGATCTCAGTGGCCAGACAAGAATTAGTTGTGGGCAAGTCTACTTGTGCTGGATGCGGTAAAGTGAAATTAAGCTCCATTGTGATTACAGTGCTAACAGTGGGGAAACTGCAGACTCGCTTGCTGGCACGTATTCCATTGCCAAGGTTTGTTCTGAAGGGGTCCCTTGCAGTGTTCCCTCTAAGCTGAGTGAGTGTGAGCTAGCTCACAGTTTTTTAGCCTCTGGCTCACACATTTTTGTTTCAGCTCAGGAAGGATGGCTCCAGAGCAAACTAATATATGTAGTAGCCAAATCACTTGCTCACAACTTTAATGCCGGTAGCTCACAAAGTAGAATTTTTGCTCACAGACTCCAAGGCTTAGAGGGAACTCTGGTCCCTTGTATTCCAAATGGAAAGGAAATTCTTTAGTATTAGTATAGAAGGCATTGGTAACTTTCTCACCTTCCCTTTTCATCCAGGTCAGGAGGAGCCATAGCTCAGTGGGCAGAGCATCAGCTTTGTATGCAGAAGGTCCCAGGTTCAGCCCCCTGCATCTAGAGTGACCTTCGTCTGAGACCCTGGAGAGCTGGTGCCAGTCAGGGTAGACAATACTGGCCTCACTAGACCAGTGGTTTGCTTTCGTGTAAGACAGCTTCATGCGTCAGATTTGTGTGTGTGAGAGATTGGTTTGACTTATTTTATATTTGTATTTAGGTTTATAGACTGCCTTTTATTATTACGGCTTATAATAACCCCCCCCCCCCCAACCTAATTTTTTTTCCATTGCAGTCCTATAGAGTTACTCCAGTCTGAACCCACTGAAATGTATTGATTTGTACCCTGCCCTCCCCGCCAGAGCAGGATCAGGGCGGCTTACATAAAATTGCAACAGTAAATAAGATAAAAACATAAATAAAAATATCATCATAAAACACAATTAATAAAATCGGTTTATATAACGTTGGTGGTGCACAGTAGCAGTAAACATATAGATTACCGGAGTTCATCAGATACACCAGTTGGGTCATCAGAAGAACATAAGAAGAACCCTGCTGGGTCAGACCACTGGTCTATCTAGCCCGGCCTCCTGTCTCACAGTGGCCAGCCAGAGGGCCAACAGCAGAGTGCAGAGGCCGAGGCCTTCCGCCGGTGTTGCCTCCTGGCACTGGTATTCAGAAGTCTACTGCCTCTGAATGTGGAGGTTCCCTTTAATCTCCATGGCTAGTAGCCATTCAGGCCTGTCCTCCATTAATCTGTCCAATCCCCTTTTAAAGCTGCCTGCACTCCCCTCTCCCCAGTCGAACAAAAGGTCGTTACAGTTTATTGAGTCAGGGGGGTGGGCATCCTGGGTCTCCCCAGCATGCCCGGTGTGGTCGCGTCACTTCTGAGTGATGTGGATGCGGTGTGCGCGCGCGTGCTCTCCAGCCGCCAGCCAGGAGTCCCCCCCCTCCTCTGTGGAAGGCAATGCTTTTCCTCTTCTGCTCTGTATATTGAGGAAGATCAGCCGAGTGAAGCTGACACTAATTAGCTGCTCATACTGTACATTCTTGGCAGCAGGAAGGGAGTCTGCTAGGCATCCAGTTGAGCGGTGTTCGATGAGATGCCATAGAGGTCAATTCCTGTTCCTTCCATTAGCCTCTCTTAGGGTACCAGGCATAGATGTCTCTTAATTTGGAGCCTATGGCATTAAGAAGCGGGGAGGGAGCTTCTGCTGTTTGCCCTTCATTCAGCAGGGGACGGCTGTCTCCTAGAAACCCAAGGGGAAAGCTTGCTAATTCATTGTACCTCATTGGCTCATTCTGCATCTAGCTTTCGCTCTGCTGTTTTACCAAACCCAGGTTGGATCGGAAATTCCCCTCTACATTGCATGCCACTTTCACTTTCGTTTGATTGTTGGATTTTATTATAGCCTCCACACTGCATGTTGGTTTCACTTTCTTTGATCTCTCGGTTTTATGGCAGCATCTGCATAGATTTATGGCCGTTTTATGACTGTTCAGGGGTGACTCTGCAGTCAGTATGGCGTTGGCCCCCGGGTATTTGAATGTGGTTTTGAGCCGCATCTTTTTTCTGTTCCAGTGTGGCTTTGGTAAAACAGCGGAGCGAATGCTGGATGCAGAATGGGCCTTAGTGAGGATGGTGCCAGTTTCTCACCAGCACCTTTGCAAAGAACTGTGATCAATAAGGCTGCGTGGTCCTTTCTTATGTATTCGTGGGCATTTTACTAAAGATTATTTGCCCCTTGGAAAGCTTCATGATGAAAATTCTTGAGGACTTAGGGGGGGGTGTTAGACAGATTCATGGAGCATAGGACTATCAGTGGCAGTTAGCCAAGGTGAATGTGGACCTCCACATTCAGAGGCAGTAAACCTCTGAACATCAGGACCAGGAGCCAACGTCAGGAGAAGGCCTTGGCCTCTATGCTCTGTTGTTGGACCTCTAGAGGAACCAGTTGTCCACTGTGTAGGCTTGCCAAGTACCCGCGGGGGCGGGGAAACCCCCGCCCCAGAGGCCCGTTTCCCGCCGGCGGCGGATCGGGCCCTGGGGGGAACCCCACCCCGACGTGCACGTCACCTGGAAGTGACACGCCCACGCCGGGCACGCTGGGGGCGGGACCACGGTCATCCGAGGGAAAACTCTATGGTTTTCCTTCGGATGGTCGTGGCCCCGCCCCCAGCGTGCCCGGTGTGGTTGCGTCACTTCTGAGTGATGTGGATGCGGTGTGCGCGCATGCTCTCCAGCCGCCAGCCGGGAGTCCCCTGCTGCGGCGAAAATAATACTTGGCAACCCTACCACTGTGTGAGACAGGATGTTGGACTAGATTGATCTTATATTCTTAGTGGTAACCGTGCTCATCTGTTCCGGGGAAAACTGAACTTGAGTCCAGTGGCACTTCACAGACGAACAAAATCTATTCAGTTTTTATGAGTCAAGAGCTTCTTTCATTGATTGTGCAGTGTGTATATCTGTAGAAAGCTTTCAAGTTGATAAAGCGGTAGACTTTCCCCCATGCTTTCTTTACATGATGGTGCATGAAGTAGAGGCCCAACTATATGGCCCTTACTTGAGGGAATTAAGTTTCCCGTTCCAGTATTTCAAATCCCTGTAACTATCTGCTCTCATATTGTATTAATGGCAGAACAAGGCAGGCTGGAAAGTGCGGCTGTGTGGGGTAGGCATGACTGTACTTTAGAGTTCCTGTATAGTTGACATCATGCGCATTGAATGTATTTGTGAGCCGCCCTGAGCCCGCTTGCAGGGAGGGCGGGCTATAAATCAAAAATAATAAATAAATATATTATCTTTAACAGCCTGTGTACAGTGTCTGGGACTATTGTCTCATCCCTGTGGAAAAATAGACAAGGACACTCATCCCACTGAAGAGGACACAAGTGTTTTTCTGCTCTGGAGCAGTAAGGAGCTTGTGTAAGCAGCAGCTCTCTGACGTGCGGATGGCGATGTTTGTCTTGCTGTCTCTTTCTGCTTTAAAAGTTGTGTCCCACCCTGAGCTGAGCCAAAACAGCATAACAGATTTTTTTTTGAGTGCCAGTGTTGCATCTTTAAACTTAGGACTTGGAAAAAATATTTTACATTCCTAACGTTTGCTTCATTTACTTAGATCTACTGGAAACTTTTTAAAGCCTTGATAGGAAGTACGCTTGCCGGAGGATCCTGATTGTGGCACTGCCGTTTCCTAGTAAAAGTGAGGTGGGAGGGCAGAAGGGTCGCTTCTGCTTGAAAAAAGTATGCCTACAAGGCTACTCCGGGTAGTGCTGATCGTGAAGTACTCTTCTTTGAAGAACAGCCTGACGGTGTTAGAAATATTGAAATGAAACGCCGCACCATTCATTTTTATTAGTATGCACTTAACGAGGAGACTTCAAAAGTGGAGAAGCGACTTTTTAGCTGTACGGTTCAAAGATCTGCAGGGGTTGAAAATTCATTGGGGTGGATGCATGGGTCTTTTGATTTGGAGCAATTTAAAAATAGGGCCCGGTTGTAATGCATTTTATGTTTAGAATACGTGTCAGTCATCCCTGCAGAAATCCCCTTGATTTCATGTTTTGGATGACTTTGAATAAGATGCACTTAATGTAAAATACGTGTGATGGATTGTAGGCTCATTTGTTAATCTACAATTTTATTTTCTTCCAGTTTGTATTGAGCTCATGGGTTTATTTAAAAGCTTTTGATTTGCAGACAGACAGCACACAGGTGGACGCAAGTACAATTCTTTGTTTCATAAGACCTGCTCTTAATAGAAAGCAGGAGAAAAATAACTTTCACTTACAGTCCTGTTAAACTATCTGGATGCAATTCTTTTTTGCTTTATTGCTCCTTAAAATGATGGTCTGAAGTACATGTTAAACATTTATGGCTTAATGTTAGGTATTTTTACTTGGACGTTTTAGCCAAGGTTGCTACAGTTTTTCAAGTAAACGTGTACAGGATTTCACTCTTCAGTTGGATGGGGATTCTTTTGGAATTCCCCCTCCTCTCACAATATTAGAAACTTTGGGTAGTCCAGTGAAGATGATGGGTAGTTGGTTTGGAGACAGCAAAATACATAAATAACATACGGAATTCACTGCCTTGACTTGTGCTGATGGCCGCTAGTTTATCTGGTTTTCAAAGGGGGCTGGATAATTTCTTGGAAGTCAGTGGATGGCAACTGAAATGCCAGTCTTCCCAGAAATGATCCAGCCCCCTTTGAACACCAGTGAGCCCTGACCTGGATAGCGCCCTGGTGGGGAGAGCCCAGGCTAGCTTAAGCTCAGAAACTAAACAGGGTCAGCCCTGGCTAACATATGGCTGGGAGACCGCCAGAGCAGAGGTAGGCCATGGCAAACCACCTCTGAACGGGTCTTGTCTTGAAAACCTAATGGGGTCACCGTAATTCGTCTGTGACTTGATGGCAGAAAAACCTGAAACAAAATCCACTGTGATGCTTGGAGGGAGTACCCCATGAACTCCTTTTGCTGGTGGTCAGCAGCTGTTTCCTTAGAATCACAGAATCACAGAGTTGGAAGGGGCCAATACAGGTCATCTAGTCCAACCCCCTGCTTAAAGACTGCCAGTGAGGGGGAGCTCACCACCTCCCTAGGCAGCTGATTTCCACCGTCGAAGAACTCCTCCTGTAAAAAAGTTTTTCCTAATATCCAGCTGGCACCTTCCCGCCCTTAATTTAAACCCATGATTGCGAGTCCTGGATAATTTCTTCATTGCCTACTTGTGAGCTTCCAACAGGCTTCTGGTTGTTGGCCTAGAAAGGCCTGGTTGATACTAGTGGAGATCCTTCAGGTTGGGGATGCCCTGTTGTTGGATCTCCAGAGGAGTTGGTTGGCCACTGTGTGAGACAGGATGTTGGACTACATGGACCACTGGTCTGAGCCTGCAGGGCTCTTGTGTTCTTGCGTAGTCATGTCTGTCTGGGATGTGTGAATTTTCTGATTTGTTGGTAACTCGTTCATGGCTGTTGGTACAGTCCAAGACCAAGTATCTGCCTTTGAATTAATATATGAAGAAATCATGGGCCTTTGTTTCAATTTTCAGAGCAGTGGGAAAAGTTCCGTTCTGGAAAGCCTGGTGGGAAGGGATCTGCTCCCAAGAGGAACGGGGATTGTGACCCGGCGACCCCTCATCCTGCAGCTGGTGCATGTATCGGCTGAGGATCGTCGGAAAACAGCTGGAGAAGAAAACGGTGAGTGGGGATTGAGAGAATGAAGTGAAGACTCTGTTTAAATTAAATAGACTGAATATCAAAGTGGAGATGTCAAAATCAATTAAATAGACTGACTGTGTATCATAGTGGAAATGATATATCAAATTTAAGAACCTTGATTATGAAGATTATTTCTTCTGCAGTTGAAACGTGATTGACTTTGTTTATCTAAGTTGAGAAGGAATTTGTTTACATTTTCATTAGCTTTATTTAGATAATAAATTTGCAGATGTATTTTTGTGTAATGTAATTCATCTGACTTTGTTAGCTGTTTTTCTGTTTTTGGTTGAAAAAACCTTGAAATCTGTAGCTGACTTTATAGTGATATAAGAAAGAAAATGGTATGGGTTGTCTCTGGGACGTAATCCTTGAGGAAGCAACTGATCGTGCATCATTCTTGTGTAGTCAAGTGACCGGTATTAATTTTCAAAGTCACCGAATTCTGTCAACCCTGATGTCCTTTTTGCATTTTTCTGTCTGTACATCCTGGTGACAAAAGGGCAGCTCACATGCCTGCAAATCAGACCTCCTTGACAGCATTCTCCCCTGACCTTCATGGGGAGTATTTACTTATGTGTTCTCACTATATTCAGCAGTCCTAAGAGCTAGGGTACGTGTTGTATGTACAGCAAGCTTTTTTCAGGGGGGGTTTTCTGTTTTTATCATGCAGTGCTGAGATTCAATTGCAGTTAATCTTAAGAATTTGAGTATACAGAGAGTCATGGAGTGTCTCAGTTCTTACAACAGTCTTGTGAGTTAGGTTAGTATCACTCTACAGCAAATGAGAGGAGGATGAGATGGAGAGAAGAGTGGCAAGCCTTCTTTATCAGAGCTCCCTCTCCTAGCTTTTACAAAGCTATCAGCTAATATAGAAATAACCCTAATGAATTCCAAGGGAGTAAGTAAGGTGACTTACTGGCACCACCAGAAGTATACAGACTGTAGCCACCATTGTCCTTTGAGATCAGGATAACATTCTCTTTCCCCCTTAGGGTAAACTCATGATTTACTTTTTTAAAAAAATGCTATAGTGAGCGTCTTTTACTTATAGTACCCGTCTTTTTGACCACAAAGCTGAAGTGCCTGCTCTTGAGGTCTGTTGGAGCCAGTTTGGTGTAGTGGTTAAGTGCGCGGACTCTAATCTGGGAGAAACGGGTTTGATTCCCCACTCCTCCACTTGCACCTGCTGGATGACCTTGGGCAAGCCATAGTTCTGACAAGAGCTGTTCTTGAACAAGAGCAGTTTCTGTCAAGAGCTCTCTCAGCCCCAACTACCTCACAGGGTGTCTGTTGTGGGGAGGGGAAGGGAAAGGAGTTTGTAAGCCGCTCTGAGACGCCAAGTGAAGGGCGGGATATAGATCCAATCTTCTCCTCCTCCTCCTCCTCTTCTTCTGTTACTGCTTTTGATTATATATAAAAACCTACAGTTGAATGTTGAATTCTGAAAACAATAGATGGAGGAGTCTTTGCCATCACTGTATGTAGTGTTTGCACTTGCTTGCAAGAGGAGCCGCTGAACACTGAAGCATCTGGAGCGGCTCATGTAAAATGTGGGATCCCTTTGTAAATCACGAGGCTCTGTGAAGCGCTCCAGACTGCTTGTTGCATTTGCCTTGGATCGTTTGAAAAGAGATCTTTCACAGATCATCCAATAGGACGTGCCTTCTTAACAGGGAGCTGTGGGGAGGTCATTAAATATGCTCTGCTGGAACAGCCTTCAATAACAACTGGGACTTGGGGATTTGTGTCTGTTTTTTGATAGTACTGCTTTCCTTGGGTGTGGGTTTCTCTCCCTCCCCCCTTCCCTTTTCCAGGAATAATTATAGACAAAGATGCGGCTGAATGAAGTTCTTTCTCAGGCTGGCTGAATATCATGACTCCTCCTCTGGCCTGGGGTATTCTGTTTTGTATCTTGGTGCAACACCTTTGGTCGTTAGCCCAATAAGAAAGAAGACGAAAGACTGAATAGGAGTCTCCTTTTTTGCAAGTGAAGGAGAATTTGGGTCTTGTTCATGTATTTTCCACTGTCTTTCTGAATAGTCCTGTTGTAAAACGAAGCCTGTTCGATGTCACTGTGTGTGTGTGTGTGTACATATACATACACTGTGATATATATATATCTTTGTAGGCAAGGGTCAGCATAAAGTGGGTCAGCATGAAGTGTGGGCAAAGATCAGCGATTAGGCACGCCGGTCCTGACTTCTAGCCCATATTTCCAGACTCTGTAAACATCTGGATGGATCAGTAACTCTGCTCAATCCAGTGTCTTGACCTTCGCACATCCTGCACATATGGACATGTTAAAGAAGGTAGCTTGTTAATCATTGTACCAATGTAAGCATCCCTAAGACAATTTCCCTAAAAGTGTCTGTTTCCTCTGGTTTCGGTACGTGAGCTCTGACCTCTTTCACAGTGAAAGTGAACAGACACATAAAACTCTATTGGGGTTACTTGTTCAAGTAGCATAAAACACCAGGCAACTTTTCTGCTGTGGGATCTCGTGCTGGTTAATCACACATGTAAAACTCTCTGCATGGATGTCATGAACCTATTTCCAGATCTCCAGAGAGACCCAGGACACTGCTGGTGCCGTATAAACATTTGCTCTGTGTTCAGATCCGATTTCTGCACTTCCCTTGTATCCCTTTGGGAAGGAACCCTCTGTGGCTGTGAGCCTTCCCCTTTCTGAAGCAGCCTGCCTCACTTGCCCGAAATCCTCTCCGGTGATCGGAAAAGAACCTTTAACGGGAAGGAGGGTCGGAGTATATACTCTAGTCCTGGATTCAGCCACACCCAAGAGATGAGGGGGCTAGTTACCCAAACACGCCATGGTGTCAGGATGGCAGCGGCATGAGAATCGCAAGTATGGCTGCTACAGTTGCCCTTTTTGCCACGGACTCTTCCCTTTTGGCAGGGAAGGCAGCAGTTGTACGAGTACCCTGTACTCCAGAGATTCTTTCTCCAGGCCCTGCAGCTCTTGCAGAGAGGCTGAAGGAACCTTATGAGGTATAGTTACCCACAGAGTTCCACTTCTTGTTTTTCAGGGGCTTTTTCAGAAGGACAGATGCCACAGATTGAGAGAAGGCAAAGTAGGGAAGGACGTATCTCCTCATCGGAGACAGCCATGATCTAACCAAGGGCTGGCTCTGCCTGTGGAGGTTAATGGTTTTCATTGATCAGTTAGTGATGGCAGATGAAAGGAAAAGGGGTATTGATCCCATAACTGCAGCAATAAGAGAATAGCTTTTCTCCTCTCGGTTGGTAGGAATTCCCCGCTGAGTATATGCTCTACTTTAAAAAAAGAAGAAAGAAATTAAATTTCTGTGCCAAGATTGCCTAGAATCGAGAGCCAGTTTGGTGTAGTGGTTAAGTGTGCGGACTCTAATCTGGGAGAACCAGGTTTGATTCCCCAGTCCTCCACTTGCACCTGCTGATGTGACCTTGGGTCAGTCACAAGCTCTGGCACAGCTGTTCCTGAAAGAGCAGTTTGTGTCAGAGTTCTCTCAGCCCCACCTACCTCACAAGGGGTCTGTTGTGGGGAGGGGAAGGGAAAGGAGTTTGTAAGCTGCTCTGAGACTCCAAGTGAAGGGTGGGGTATAAATCCAATCTCTTCTTCTTCTAGAATCTGCCCCAAGAATTCTGCTTTTATACATTTTATGCATATTGAATGTATTACATGTAGATCTGCTTTCATACATGGTCATGGGGAAGGACAAAGAAACGCTCACCATTGGAAAGCTTTCCCCATTTCTAGCTTCCGAGCAGTCACCAGCCATTGATCCTACACATTTATCAAGGTTGTAGTGTTTGTGTGTTGGCCCAACTGATGCCCTTGTCCAGCCATCCCTGAGGCTTCTGCCAACCACGCAAGACTGCTTGCATGACACTTGGACTAGATTCGGACATCCCTAAAACTCTGGCTGTTCATAACGTCCATCTGAAGGCAGGCTGAGACTCTCCGTTTGTTAAAGCACCGCAAATTTATTTATTTATTATTTATTTATTTATCCTTTGGATTAGTATCACGCCCTCCCCAAAGGCTCAGGGCGGCTAACAAGGGCGAATGCCAGATTGTAACAATAAAAACAATATAAATACAGTAAATACAGAATACTACAGTTAATTAAAATTAGTAAAAAATAAAATGTCGGTGCTCCAAATCTCAACTCGAAATCTCAACTCCAAATCTCAACTTGAAACTGGAATGAAGATCCCAGCATTGGCAAGTCCTCAACACTGCTTCTGCGTCCAAAGGCACGAAGGAGGGGGAGCGTGAACCAGGTTGATTCTTGTCGTGACCAAGCAGGAGCGTGCTCATATTGCACTGGATTCAGGTGGACAAGTTCTCAGGAGGATTTGGTGGAGCGGGCCTTTCCCCACCTTCCCCTGTCTGAAGCAGCCTGCCTCACCTCCCTGAACTCCTCTCTGGTGATTGGGAGAACCTTCCAAGCAAAATGTTCTGTGGGTCTGGGCACTGTAGCAATGACAGGAAATCAGGTAAACTTGCCACCATTTCCCTTCTCCACCACTGGAAGCAAAAGCTGGGGGAGAGGCAGGTTTCCTTCACTGACCACCTTGTCACTGTATCCTGGGCACACTTGGCATGCAAGCCTTTCCCGATTTCCCCAGGGAGGAGTTTCAAGGGACATGCAGGTTGCTTGGAGATGGCGAAGGTAGGGAAGATCTCCAGTTCGTTCTGTGAATCCTTCCACTGGATCCAGCCCATTGCCTAAACACTGCCTGGGAAAAGGCAGGGCTCGGTGCTGCTCGCTGAACAAAGATCATAGCTGCCGTTTCTGACCTGTGGTTTGAACTTGTGAAGCTGCTTTATATTGAATCAGGCCTTTGGTCCCTCACAGTGAATGTTGTCTGCTCAAGCTAGTAGCAGCTCTCCAGGGTCTTGGGCAGAAAGTTTGTCCTTTGGGACATGGCTTTAAGGGATATGGTATTTATTTATTTTAAATGAAAGCTTGTTTGGGGGTATTTCTCTTTCTCTGAGTTCTGCATGTGTACAAGCTCTGGGTGATTTTGTTCTGCTAACTGCACTGGTTGTTTTTAAGTATACAGAACTTCCTTGCCGTATGCAGACTGGTTGAGCAAGCTCTGTATTGCTACCCTTGTAAGGAGAATGACCCCCACTGAACGGAGAGGCCTGGAAAAGATATAGCAGTGTCTGACTGTAGATGGAAACGTTGCCTAAAGTTGCAGTTGCACATCCCCCTTTTCTCTTGCTCTTGTTGACTGTCTGCTGGTGCCTCTGTTTCAGCCACAGCCTGGAAATCTGCCACTGGCCTGAGGGGTTTTCCGTGGGCTCATTTTTTCCCTCCAAACAGCACATGGCTAAGACAGTTCAAGAGAGGGAAAACCCCTGTTGACATGTTGGGGCTGCGTTTCCCACTCTGCCCGCTGTGGGCTGCTGGCCCTTGAAAGCCGAGTAAGGCTGTTGGCATTTTGGCTGTGTCATCTGCAACTGCTTCCTGTGGGCTCTCAGGTCGACAGGAAATGGCAGCTAGGAGCAGGCCTCTGTGCTCAGCCTCTCGTTTCTTTGGGAGGTGGGATGAGGGAGCAGAGAAGGGGGGGAAAACAAAAGTTGAGCACGGTGTCCGCGTGGAAGATAGTTGTGAAAATGTGTTTCCAGTTTCTGACTCCCAAATCAACATGTGTGGGCAATCTCTTCCATTCTCCATCCTCTGTTCTTGTAAGGAGAAGCGAACAAGCTTGGCTCATTTATTCTCAAGTGTGTGTGTGTGTGGGGGGGGAATTCTGTGGGGAAGGAGCACATGAGCTCTGTGCCCCATTCCAGCGGGAATCCTGAGGGACGGTGGGAAATGACATCCAAAACAGCCCATAAAGCTCCTCGGTGTCATCTAGGGCATCCAGTTTATGGGAACCCCTTATGGGACTGTCAGAGCAGGAGATGAGCAGAAGTGGTTGCCATCAGTGTTCCCTCTAAGCTGAGTTAGTGTGAGCTAGCTCACCGTTTTTTAGCCTCCGGCTCACACATTTTTGTCTCAGCTCAGGAAGGAGGGCTCCAGAGGAAAGTCATTTATGCAGCAGCCAGATTGCTCGCTCACCACTTTCATGCCAGTGGCTCACAAAGTAGAATTTTTGCTCACAAGACTCCACAGCTTAGAGGGAACATTGGTTGCCATTGCCTTCCTCCACATGGTAACCCTGGTCTTTCTTGGTGGTCTCCCATCTAAGCCCTAACCCTGGCTGACCCTGCTTAGCTTCCAAGCTCTGGTGAGCTCAGGCTAGTCCGGGTTGTTCAGGCTGCAGAATTTTACCACGTGATTTATTTATTTATTTATTCTTTAGATTTGTATCCCGCCCTCCCCGAAGGCTCAGGGCGGCTAACAAGGGCATAAATGCCTAATAAAACAATAAGAACAATATAAAAATGCAATATAATATACAACATAATACAATCAATAAAATATCAGTGCTCCACTACTTGCTCCAATTTATAAATCAAGATGGTGTTCTGCAGCTGTATATCAATCCGATGACCATATATATGTCCCCGCAGCCCTATCATCCGCCAGGTACGTCTCGCACCCCCGATGGTACCCGCACCAGCGGTGGTAAGGGTGCGGTGATGGGAAAAGCGTTGATGGAATAATGGTGGCGTTTGGATTTGGAGTCCTGATGGTTTGTTTGCTACCACTGCATTGAGCAGAATCGGAAGCAGGTGTGTCTTCCTCTCGTGGAAGAACCACTTAGGTTGGAAGAAGGTTCCATTGGCTGTAGGAACTTCCTCCTTTCTAAGGCAAGATAATGCCCAATGGTTTTTATGCAGGTATAAAGTAAGAATGTATTTAAAAAAGGGCTCGCCAAGTAAGAATTGATCATGGCAATGTTGTGTTTGTAAAAAAAAAAAAAAAAAAGGACGCAACTGTGTGATGTGGTAGCAAGCCCTGATTTGTGCGTGTGTTGCTACCTCTAACCTGTGCGGTCCATAATTCTTGGGGGGCCTTTTGCTATCAATGAGATGTGTGCAGGTTACAGCGAAAGCTTTACAGGTTTCTCCGTCAGTTTGGTTGCCCATGTGGAGCTGCTTCTCAATCTGTAGCATCTGCTTTTAGTGTCCTGCAAAGAGTTTGTGGCAAATATCTGTCGTCATTAAGTTGGAAATGAGCCTGTCAGCCAAGATTCCCTTCTTGCAGCCATTCTTCTTGTTGGGAGGCTGAAAGCGGTGTTGGGGACACATTAGTATTCTTCCGCCTCTTGCCTTTTGGAGTCGGAGCAAATGTGCTTTTTCTTGATGGAAAAAAATAACATCAAAGCCAGATAGAAGACCAGCTAGTTCAGAACACAAGGTTAATTAAAGTAGTAACGGGAGAACTTCCTTTTCTTTAGGTGAAGCTCTTTAAATTCAGAATGTAATGCGAGCTAAAATATCCTATGCATTTTTATTGCACTGCTGCTAGATGTGCCTAAGGGGACAAGTAGTACAAGATGCCACAGCCATGTTCAGTACTGTCACACCGTCTTTAGGCTGAATCTTTTTGGTGTGTGTCTTTATAGCAAAGCAAATTTTTGGCAGCTCTGGCCAGCGTGTATATGCTGTCGGGACCACGCCCCCCCAATCTGTTTTGCAGAGAAAAGAAGAACAATGTACAGATAAGAGCCAGTTTGGTGTAGTGGTTAAGTGCGTGGACTCTGATCTGGGAGAACCGGGTTTGATTCCCCACTCCTCCACTTGCACCTGCTGATGTGACCTTGGGCCAGCCATAGTTCTGTCGGAGCTGTTCTTGAAAAAGAGCAGTTTCTGTCAGCTCTCTCTGCCCCACCTACCTCACAGGGTGTCTGTTGTGGGGAGGGGAAGGGAAAGGAGATTGTAAGGTGCTCTGAGACTCCTTTGGGTAGTGAAGGGTGGGGTATAAATCCAATCTCCTCCTCCTCCTCCTCCTCCTCCTCCTCCTCCTCCTCCTATTGTAAGGTGCTCCGAGACTCCTTTGGGTAGTGAAGGGTGGGGTATAAACTCCTCCTCCTCCTCCTCCTCCTCCTCTGTGTTGTCTACCCCCAGGTTATTTTGACTCAGACACTTGCTTTGGATGACCAATCTGTTTCAGGGCTATGTATGGTGGGAGAGCAGTGTGGGTTAATGGTTACTTTAGGCCCTATATACATGAAAGGGTAATTAATCAGTATGGTTTTGAGATTATATTTGGATCACCGGGCATGTTGCCTTTTCATGGTGCATTTCGTGTGTGCGTGGTCAAGGTAAATGCAGCAACCAGCTCTGGGTTGGGAAATACCTGGAGCTTTTGGGATTGGAGCCTGGAGAGGGTGGGGTTTGGGGAGGGGAGGGGAGGGAACCCAGCAGGATATAATGCCATAGTCGCGGTGGCTCAGAGGTTAAGACGCTGAGCTGCAGACCGGAAGGTCTGTAATTTGGCAGTTCGAGACCCGAGTTGCCGCGTGACGGAGTGAGCTCCCGTCTCTGGCCCCAGCTCCTGCCAACCTAGCAGTTCGAAAGCTAGAAATTGCAAGTAGGTAAATAGGTACCACTTAGGTGAGAAGGTAACAGCGTTCCATGCGCCTCGGCGTTTAGTCATGCTGGCCACATGGCCCCGGAAACGTCTTTGGACAGCGCTGGCTCTTCGTCCTGGAAACGGAGATGAGCACCGCCCCCTCCGAGTCGGATTCAAGTAGCTTTCGAGCAAGGGAAACCTTTACCTTTACCTAGAACCGATCCTCCAAAGCAGCTGTTTTGTTCAGGGGAAGTGATCTTGGTTGTCTGGAGATCAGCTGTAATGGCGGGAGATCTCCAGGTGCCCCCCAGAGGTGAGCAACCCGAAGCATCCACCACATGGATGTTTAGGCCTAGGGGCTGAACATGATGCGCACCTAAGGCATGCTTTCCCACTGCCCGTAGCTTCTATGCATACAAAGCCTTTTCTAATTTTTCTATTTTCTGCAACTGATTCCTTTTTAAAGTTCCCATCCTTGAGATGACTGTTGTGATTTGCGCAGTTCCTTTATCTCTAGTCAGAAAAATTGTTTGTCATCTGTTGCCTAACACAAGTTCTTCTGCATTGGTCTACGAATGCTGAAGCTCATTAGAAGAAGCTAAATTTGATAACAGCGATGGTGTGGCTGAGAGTGTTGTCTATCTGCCCTGCACTCTGAACGATGGATTTCTGAGGTGGAATGTAATTGTTGTGCCTTACTGATAATCTGCTTTTTCCTCAACTGACTAGCATGTATATTTTGATGCATGTTGTAGATGCAGTAGCAAAACAACAACCACTGAAAAATGGTCTGGGACAAAAGCAAATCCTGTTTAGGTTAATAACCAGGCTTTAATGACTTTTGATGCTGTTTCTTTTTAACTGCAGACCCTGCATCCTGGAAACATTCAAGGCACCTTTCTAAAGGTTTCCCATTCACTTCCTTTCTCCCTGCACAGAATCTGCATGTTCATGGTATTCTAAGCACTAGCATTTCATGCCACTTTTATTCCCGCCTGCTGGCTTACGCGCACATTTACACGCTGGCTGCTGGGCTGAGTAGCTGTTGCTTTGGTGGGCCTGCTGGCTTGCGTTGAAGCCTCCTCCTCCTCCTCCTCCTAGCTTTTGTGTCAGATTAGAACGCAATGCGGAGATTTTACTACTTCTTTTTCTCCCCTCCCCATTATTGTGCTGTAGCTCTTTGTCATAGCTTTCCTTGCTCTTTTGTTACTCCATTCCACATTTAAGCCAGTGGCTGCAGAAGCCTCTTGGAAACAACAGAACAAAGAGGGTGATGGGTTTCAAAGAAGTGGTCTTGCTTAAAAATAGTGATTTGAATTGGACTGTATTTAGTTTGTAGGACTGTCTTTAGTTGAAGCAGGTAATGTTTGAAGGCCTGCAGTTAGAAATATAGCGTTTTCTGAGAGCCAGCCTGGTGTAGTGGTAGGGAGCGTTGGACTTTAATCTGGAGAACCGGGTTTGATTCCCCACTCCTCCACATAAAGCCGGCTGGGTGACCTTGGGTCAGTCACAGTTCTCTCAGAGCTCTCAGACCAGCCTACCTCACAGGGTGTCTGTTGAGGGGAGAGGAAGAGAAGGCAGTTGTAAGCCACTCCGAGACCCCTTTGGGTAGGGAAGAGTGGGGTATAAAGCCAAGTGTTCTTCTTAATACCTTAAGTGGTGGATCAGAGACAGACTGCAGGTGGTCCTTTTTCTGCAGGAGGAACGGTGTGTCCTGTTTTTCAGCACTTCTGTCATCTGTTCTCCTGATATTTTTCCTTACCATGGTTGGGATGAGATGGGGAGTCTGTAGGGGAAAAGGGATTGCGTCAGTGTATCTCTCCAACCCACAGAACTGCCGCTTATCCAGCAGTGGCACCATAAAAGTGCTTGGTCTTGGAACCAACTTGCAATGGCTGTCAAGCTCTTTCAATGGAACATGAAGTTGTAGTTTCGTAGTTGGAGATCCTCCTTGCAGGTCTCTTCTCCCCCCCCCCCCCCCCCCCCCTCAGGAAATTACCCGTGCTGCCCAATCAGAGCACCACTAGCACATGGGGTATCTCTAGACAACATCTATGCTGCATACTTGCTTCTCCTGAAAAAGATCTCCTCATGCCAGCAAAGGGTTAAAGTGTGAGTCATAATGTTCTAGGAGAGGGAAACCCAAATCCCCAAAAGCTGACATGGTGGGCAAAATTCAGTTTACTGTGGAAGCTGGTTTGAAGGGCATGAAGTTCCTTCACCCAGTACACTTGGGTTTTCTCTGAATCTCACCCTGTGTGTTCAGAGTCGTATTCACTCTTCGGAGACTTATATCAGCACAACATTTGATATATATAATAATACTTGGCATTTGGTAAAATGCAGTCATATATTCAGATCATCTGTCTGATGAAGGGAGCTTTGTCTCTCAAAAGCTTATCCCCCCCCCCCCAAAAAAAAATCTCATTGGTCTCTAAAATGCTACTGGGCTCAAATTTACTTGTTCTGCTATAGTCCGACATGGCTACCCTCTGAAACTATCTTCAGAGCACTTTGTGTAAGACAGGTGTGTTATTGTCCCCGTATTTCAGATGAGGGAGGGCTTGCTTAAGGTTGGCTACTGAGTTTGCAGCTCAGTTGTGGTACCCCAGAAGGATCTTGCTAAAAAACCCATTATCTTTGACTTGTGACAAGAGCATTCTGGGGAACAAACGTACAATGCAGTTGCCCTTGTGTTAGAAGAGCAGAGCATTCTGGGAAACAAACGCACAATGCGGTTGCTCTTGTATTATAAAACCAGTAAGGCACAATGTCCCTGATCTAGCTAAAATTAGCCATGGCTTAATCGCTTTTGAAAGCCTGAGTTAATCATGGTTAAATGTGTTACCATTGGTTTTGGTAAGACTTAATCGTGACTAAATGGGGCTGGATTGGGGTCAGCGTGCGTACATTAGATACATCATGTAGACAGTGATCAAAAATCAGGATTAAAACTGATAAGTGTAATAAAAATGTGAGCCACGGTTTTAGGAGTCAGGGAGTCATTGGTGTGAGCAGACATAAACAGCAAAGTGACGTTTTAAGTTCTGAAAAAGGATAAACGGGCTAATTTGGCTAAAGTTGCACAAACCCTTGTTTCGAGTTTTTCACCATGCAAGTTGAGCAAAGGGGTGGTGGGGAGCTCAATCAGGAAATTATACCTGAAACTGAGAATATTGGCTTTATTTTCCTTACTTCTCCCGTCTCTTTCCAGGGGTTGATGCAGAAGAATGGGGGAAATTTCTCCACACCAAAAACAAGGTATGTTTTTGTTGTAAAACATGCGTAACCAAAGGGGTGTGAGATTTCAAATGCTGATTGCAGGCCTCGGCAGGGAGGGTGGGATACAAATCAAACAAATAAAAAAATGAATAAATAAATAAATATGATGTTACAATGCCTCATACTGAATCAGTCCCTTGGTCCATCAAAGTCAGTGTTGTCTACTCAGACTGGCAATAGCTTTCCAGGGCTGAGGTCAACTGGAGTTGCTGGGGATTGAACCTGCGACCTTCTGCATGCCAAGCAAATGCTCTGCCAGTGAGCTACAGCCTCGGTCATAATTAGCAGAAACTGGGGGGGGGGTCATTGTCATCTGCAGCTGGTCACAAACCCTGGTTAGGCTACTTGGATGTAATGCCTAATTTGATACTAAAGGTTTCTTAACCCTGGTTTGTTGTTGCTGTGGGACAGAACCTGTAAATTTACAACTACTGTCCTTCAGGTTCTTCCTGAACTCGTTACAACGAACCATGTAACAGAGAATGCTTCCATTTTTAGAGCAACCTTTGGATAAAAGAGATTTGAAAAATCCTTTTTGTTGTCGATATCTACTTGTTGAGTGTGTAAATGTGCCTGGCTCTTATGACACGATCTTCAAAGGGTCTCACGGTATAATATTTGGAAGGAGCGCCCTTGATGTGTTCCCATGTTGCACCTCGATAGTCAACCGAGATGCTTAAAAAGAGGTATAGTTGACTCAATAAGCACATGTTGTGGCAAATGAAACTTTTAACTTGCGTGCTTTTGCATGCATGACATGTTAAAAACTGGAGTAAATGTACGCTTTCCCTCTGTACACATGTGCAATGAAACCCCCATAATCCCAGTCAGCCTCCATCACAAGTTCCTATTGTCAGAACGCAGACGCAAACAAGGTGGTGCCTGGGGTCTAGATCTGTGTGCTGAGTGGCCGTGCTCTGAGCCCAAGCGGCTTGGGTGGAAGCGCACTTTTAGTGCAGAAAATCAAGATGCCTCCAGGGAATCTCTTCAGCATGCGGAAACCTTTGTCATGCTGCTAAAATGGGGGTGTTCAGAGCTTGTGCTTCTGAACTGACTTATTTGGCATATTTCCTATCCTGCTTTTCTGACCAGTGGTAACCCCAAAGCAGTTTACAAAATAATTACAGAATCAGTTAATTTAAACAGTGTAAAGAAAAAAGCAGAAAACAAAGAAGTACCCAAAACATCCTGGGGTGCTTTGGCATTCATTGGGCTGGTCCATCGAGGTCAGAGGCTTCGAGCAACGAGCTAGGAGCCCTTGGCTCTCTTGCACTTCAGCTTGTACCTCTGGCCTTGCCCAGGGTTTAAATACCTGCAACAGGAAGGGGGGGGGGGAGACACACAATCATTGTACAAACAGCTGGCAGCCATCTTCCCACAATTCCCTTTTGTCCCCCCCCCCCCCCCCCGGTATGTGCAACTTCCACAGGCACACAGCTGTTTGCTCTGCTCACCTGCCTCTTGGCGCTGAGCCCCAGGCACCTGCAGTTCTCAGGCCGCTCGAGGTGACTTGGGCAATGGGGCCGAGCCACACAGCACCAAAGGCGTTCAGCTTCTCCTCTTTCAATTTCAGCTGTACACCGACTTTGATGAAATTAGGCAAGAAATAGAGAATGAAACTGAAAGGATTTCAGGAATCAATAAGGTGAGTGTCCATCATGCTGCTTGCTTCAAACAGGAATGATTATTTGAACTAAGCATCTAGGAAACAGTTCTTCTGTTGCCGGGTCGAAGTGGAACCACAACTGCCTGGTCCCCACTTCCCCCGTTCAGACGAGGCATCGCGTATTGTGTTGATTCTGCTTGCTTTGTGTCATCTGTCCAAAAGTGTTGCGTCGTTGCCTCAGTGAAAAAATTGACTAGGATTGCCTGCATGTTTAGATAAATTAGCTGAGATGCAGGGGAACATAAGAACATAAGATACGCCAATGTTGGATCAGGCCAAAGGCCCATCCAGTCCAACACTCTGTGTCACACAGTGGCCAGAAATATCAGGTGCCATCAGGAGGTCCACCAGTGGGGCCAGGACACTAGAAGCCCTCCCACTGTTGCCCCCCCCCCCAGCACCAAGAAGACAGAGCATCACTTGCCCCAGAGCCCCTATCTATACCTTGTGGCTAATAGCCATTGATGGACCTCTGCTCCATATGCTTATCTAATTCCCTTTTGAAGCCGTCCATGCTTGTAGCCGCCACCACTTCCTGTGGCAGTGAATTCCAAGTGTTAATAAGTTCAGCTGCGAACTCCTGAACGAAGCAAGAAGCTAAGGTCACACTGGCACATTAGGATGTTCCCAGTGTCACGAGCTGCCTTTTCAGGTGGGGTTGTCAAAAAAGGGCAGGGCTGGAAACCAGAGGCCAGGGGTTTTTTTACGATCTGCCAACCAACATCATCTAGTAGTCCCCAGTCCCAGGGATGTTCGTCTTGCCTTGACTAAGTCCAGGGCTTTTTCAGCACTGCCCCCTGCCTGGTGGAATGAGCTCCCACGTGCGATCAGGGCCCTGAGAGTCCTTTTACAGTTCCACGGGGCCTGCAAGATGGAGCTCTTCTGCCAGGCTTCTAGTTGAGGTGGCGGCTGTCTCTCCCCCCCCCCCCCCCGGGCCTCCCTCTCGGTGGGTCAGATCTGTATTACCATCCAGGAACCCAAATGCGAAATAGACTGACCAGAAACTTTATCATAGGAATTTTACTGTATTTTATTCAGGTTTTTAATTGTTTTTAATTCTTTGTATATTGCATATTGTTTACCGCATCTGATGGAACCTGCCCTGAGCCTGCTATGCAGGGAGGGCAGGATACAAATAGAATACATAAACTATAGTGCAGTGGATATATTTTTCCTGAAGGTTGCAGCTGAGCAAACAAATTTGGTAGTAATGATGACTTTCCCCCCTCCCTCCATGAATTTCTAGGGGATCAGCCCTGAGCCTATCCACCTAAAGATTTTTTCGCCAAATGTCGTCAACTTGACTCTGGTAGATTTGCCAGGGATGACAAAGGTAAGAGGGAATTAATGTTGTCACGCAGTTTTGAGAAAGTTCTGCTCTGTTATCGATCAAAATGTGCACAAGACGGCCATATGTGCCAAGTTGTTGAGGTTCCCAGATGTTTCTTGCCAAGATTTCCTATTCTCCATCCCCAACTATTTGATCTATCCCGGTGTTCTCTGCCCCACTTGTGGGGGGTAATACTGCGTTCTTGTTGCCTCTTGCGTGTTCCCGTATGAGGTATAGCATCACAGACCTGGCTGGAGAGCTAAGCGGCTGCAGTTCTTTCATGTCACCTCTGTCCTTCTGGTTTCTTTCTTGGCTTCCTGTTCTCCTTCTCCTCCCGGGATAGACCTGTCAGATTGTATAGATAGTTCTTAAAAGAAGCACTTAAAGAAGCAAGTCATCAGACGCGTTCCACTCTACTTGTGACTGTTTTCTCTTAGGTACCGGTGGGTGACCAGCCAAAGGATATTGAGCTCCAGATCCGGGAACTAATCCTCCGATTCATTAGTAACCCCAATTCAATCATTTTAGCCGTCACCGCTGCCAACACAGACATGGCCACTTCTGAGGCTCTCAAAATAGCACGGGAGGTGGATCCAGATGGTAAGTAGGGGAAGGAAAAAAAATGTAACTAAACTGTAATCTGGAGAACCGGGTTTCCACACTCCTCCACATGTAGCCAGCTGGGTGAACTTGGGTCAGTCACAGTTCTCTCAGAGCGGTTATCTCAAGAGCTGCCTCAGCCCCACCTACCTCACAGGGTGTCTGTTGTGGGAGGGGAAGGTAAGCTGCTCTGAGACTCCAGATGAAGGGCGGGGTATAAATCCAACTCTTCTTCTAACGAAAACAACAGACACATGTGGGTTACCCTCCAAAGGCCAACATAAGCAATTTGGCCTTGCATGCTCTGCGAAAACTAAACAAGTCCAGCAGGGCACGGGTGTCATCTGAGAGTGCATTCCACAGGGTAGGGGCCACAACTGAGAAGGCCCTTCCCCTGGTGGCAGCTAACTGAGCATTCCTGGGTCCCCTGCAAGAGGCTCCTAGAGGATGACTGAAGGGAGCGTGGGAGGTTGTAATGGGAGAGGTTGTTCCATAGGTATGAGGGTACCATACCTTTAAGGGCTTTAAAGGTTAACACCAACACCTTGAATTGGATCCGGAGACTAATTGGCAGCCAGGGCAGCTGCTGCAGACTTGGAGTGATATGAGCTGACCATAATGTTCCAGTCAGGAACCACAGTCAGCAAATGTGCAGAGAATTATAGAAAACACGACTGTGAAAGAAAGCGCAGAAAACAACAAAAGATTCCTTCCAAATAAAGTGCAATCATTACCTACTTATTTCAATATAAATGTGATTATTTCTTAACAAAACTATTCATCCGATACAAAACATATCTCTCTCTATAATAATTCTGTTTTGGTCGTGGGCTCTCCTGAACTCTTTGTGTTTGTACATCGCCAGCCGCAGAAAAACATTAAAATATCCTGTGATGGAAGAAATGTGCAAACACCACATAGAAGCTGCTGTATACCTGAGAATGAGTAGGGTTGAAATGGCCGGTTCCCCTTTTCTTGCAAGGCCTAGTTCAGCGGGCAACTTTTCACCTTCTTCCTCCTCCTTCTTTTTTTTTTTTTTTTTTTTTAACTTTTTGGGTAGCTGCTTCCTAGGCTTGACAAGTTAATGCATGACCAGCTTAATGTAAAATGACAGTTTTCCTGCCGCTCTGATAGGGCGGCGCACCCTTGCGGTTATCACCAAGCTGGATCTGATGGATGCTGGTACCGATGCGATGGATGTACTTATGGGGAGAGTGATACCTGTTAAACTTGGCATCATTGGCGTGGTGAATAGGTGAGTACGGGGGCAGCCAGAGATCATGGGTGTTTTAAGACAGGGGTGTCAGACATAAGGCCCGGGGGCCAGAACCGGCCCATCCAGGGCTCTTATGTGGCCCACAAGCAACTAGTGCAAGGGAAGGGACAGGGGACTGCTCGGGGGCAGTGGGCAGAGCCACTGCAATTGTGGCTTCAGCATGGCAGGACAACCTCGTCCGCAGCAGTCAGGCAGCATGGCAGCGTCTGCCCAGTGCTGCAATGCTGGCTCTCCAGTGTCTGTCCACGTGGCTTTTCCTTTGCACCCCCCTCCCAGCCTATGGGGCCTTGCAGTGAGGATACACCAACTCAGAACTTATTAGCTGCTGTTCTTTATACAGTTTATATCTCTGGTACCTGGCATTACATTTATGGCACACATGGCCCGGCCTGACAAAATGACGTTTATGTCAGATCCGGCCCTCATAACAAATGAGTTCAACACTTCTGTTTTAAAACATTCCTTTTGCTGCAGGACAGCTGTTAGTTCATTCCCATTGTTCTGCAGAAGGGAACAGGACCGCTGCGGTTGCTATGTAATAGAAGCTTTTGATTCTCCAACATTTGGGCCTATTCCTAGATAACTGGTATTCCATGGCTAGTATGATTACGTGACGGGCCACATCTCAGTGGTAGAGCATGTACTTGATATGGAGAAGGTCCCAGGTTCAGTCCCCAGTGTC
This sequence comes from Gekko japonicus, assembly GCF_001447785.1. Classification (NCBI taxonomy): domain Eukaryota; kingdom Metazoa; phylum Chordata; class Lepidosauria; order Squamata; family Gekkonidae; genus Gekko; species Gekko japonicus. Next base: position 488,075 of record NW_015160236.1, read on the forward strand.
TCCACTTAAAAGAATCAGATAGATGGGACGTCCATTAGAGTGGTTTATTTTGGCCTTGGTAGACCAATGGTCTGATGCAGTAAAAGGCAGCTAGCACCATTTGTCAGTTGAAAGGTGTAGTTGGCTACCCATGAAGGCGGCAGAAGGTAAGACTGGCAGGAGGAGTTGAAGGGGTTAATAATTTCCTGAAGACAAAAGAGGAAGCATAATAGAAAATGCTTAATTTTAATTGCACTATACTTTGATAACTTTCTCTCTAACTTCAGGAGTCAATTAGATATTAACAATAAGAAGAGTGTGGCTGATTCGATTCGCGATGAGTATGCTTTTCTCCAGAAGAAGTATCCCTCTTTAGCCAACCGGAATGGAACAAAGTACCTCGCAAGGACGCTCAATAGGTATGAGGAATGGCTGTGATCCTGAACTTCAAGTTCAGGTTTTTTTCCAACTGGGTCTGTCTGTCTTTTTCTGGCCCACCCCAATTGTATGCCATTCTCTGTCCCTATTGGTGATACAGGTAGGTTTGAAAATAATCAGGGGATGTGTTGTGGGATGCTCAAAGCAATAGCTGTACAGTGCTTTTTTAAAAAAAATTGTCACCTGCACATGAGTAAATAATGTCCCCTGAGTACAGCCAGTTTTCTTTCTGTAAACAGAAAAAGAACCTGGTGCAGAAAACAACCTCGGAATGATTACATTTCTATTTTTTACTGAGATTCCAAAAGGTTCTAAGGGACAGATGAGTGGCCATCTCCCAGCTGTGGCATTTATTGTTCAGTGTTGAGTCTCATTTGGAAATTGCAGTGGGGCAGCCGTGTTCATCTATCATAGTAAAATAAAACAAATGTCCAGTGGCACTTTAAAGACATTAATCTTGATTTCAATATGAGCTTTTCAGGAGTCACAGCCTTTCTCACCACTTTCTCACACAGATGGAAAATCATGTTGGGGAGTTTTTCTTTTTTTTTAATAATACTTTTTATTGGATTTTCACCATAATGCATAATCACCAAAATTCATAGTATAAATATTACTTAATTATTCATACTTCACATCTTTTATGTACAACAACATACCAACCCCAGATTCAACTGCTTTTCTTGTATGCAATCATATAATATTAGCACACACATCCAATAACAGTAATTTCCAAAATTCTCCTACTTCTTTCTTTCTCATTTTTATAAACATTATTTTATTCTTCCTCATCTCACTCTTTATTTCCTTGGAATAAGAGATTAAATAACTTAGTTTCAGCATCTGTAAAGTCGTCTTTACTAACTATATATTACAAGGGGGTGACCCGCGATACTCGCGGGGGGGCAGTCTCTCTTCCCCCCGTTCTCTCTCTTCCCCCGTTCTCTCTCTTCCCCCCAGTCTCTCTCTCTCTGTCTCTCTCTCCCCCTTCTCTCTCTTCCTCCCCAGTGTCTCCCCCCCTTCTCTCTCTTCTCCCCCAGTCTCTCTCCCCCCCTTCTCTCTCTCCCCCCCCGGCTCTCTCTCCCCCCCT
>NW_015160236.1:490527-518256 GCF_001447785.1 Gekko japonicus
CCCCGGAGCGCTGATTTAGCGATCCGCACTCACGGGGGCAACTTGGCTATTAGATATATAGATAAATTAGCCTAAATCATTTCTGTTTACATTTTATTTACTTTAGATCCCTTTAGTGCTTACCATTATACCCATACCTTTCCCCTATCTATTTCCATTTCTACTTTACCTAAATTTGAAACCTTATTACTTTCTCCATTACCATCCATTTCTCTATCAGCATTTTGACACTTATCTCCATTTGATCTTTACCCCCATTTTTATGTACTGCATACATCATTATTTATAAACTTCAAGGTGGTCACTTTCAATATTCACACTGCAAAGATTCGGAGAACATTCAAAACAATATACAGAATATATAAACTAAATATCTAACATAAACATGAAATTAATTAAACCTTTTATCTTACTTAACCCAATTCATTCACCCCACTATAATTTTATGCCCATTAAACTTTCCCTCCTTATTTCAATCACATTTACGCCTTTTCAAAATTATTACTGAAACTTAAAATATCAATTCCATTTACAAAACAAGCCCATCCATTGTTACGCATACAGGCCATAGCAAAAAGCTCATGTGAAAAGAAAGAGAGAAAAAAAACACCATGAAATTTAATTTATTATCTATAAATCTGCAACTTCTTCCTCTGAAATAAACGTTATTGCTTTCTCCAAAATTGCCTCCTATTAGCTGTTTTTTAATTTTGATTTGAGTTTTGCGGGTATAATAATTCTGCATCTTCTTCTCTTTGCTGACACCCATTAAACTCTCCCAAAGTTTGTGTACTTAGCTCCAAGTTTTCTGATCTCTCTAAAGTAATAGGGTTTTCATTCAAGCTAGCAAATGCTTGTTGCATACCCTTTCGTATTCCTTCTTGAATTCCTTCCTTTAGCACTTCCATGAACTGTTCCAGTGACATTTCTAACACGAACATGTTCTCATCATTATTCTCTTCCATGTCCTTTCCCTCTACAGACGCCATTTCCATGCAGGTTTTTTCAAATAACCCACTTAATATCGTTCAGCCACTCTCACCATTTTTATCCTATTCCAAGGGAACAATACCTCTTGCCCCAAGTGGAAGAAAAACCACATATAAAGTACTTAGCTTCTCCATTCTTGGCCGCTTCATTTTTCTCCTTTTACGCCAAACTTTCCAGAGCAGCAACAAAACTGCTTCTTCTTAAAGATGTGTGCACTTCAAATTCTTTCAGTTTCTCAACCTTATTCTTCGTTGTTGTCTTTATAATCCATAAATTAGGTATAGGTAAAAAACAGGACGGAAGGCAGCAGCTAGGAGGAACATGGCGGCCATGTTCCCCTTCACACAACCGCTTCTGCTTCAGGGCACGGGGTGGACACCCCCCCCCGCCTTGCCAGTGACGGGAGGGGCCACAACCAAAGGCCCCCTGCTCCAGCTCTCTCCTCCCGCAAGCCGGGAGGTCCCAGAAGAAGCGGTTAGGAATCGGGCGTTGGGAGCACTCGCGCACCCCACCCATCGCCGCGCCGCTGGAAGTCTCAAAAGGATCTTTTTTTCCAGCTGCCTGAAACCATGTTGGGGAGTTTTTCTGAGGCAGGGGTGGGGCAGGGAGTCCAGACTTGGTGTGAGTTACACTATGAATCTTTCAAGTGTAAACCTCAATGTAAGGGGAAAAGGGAGGAGGACAGCAAATTAATGTTTCCAAAAAGAATGTCCTGTGGATCTATGTTGTAGTGATGGTAGTGAGCAAGGAAATCTCAAGTCCCCATTTAAGACAGGGTGACATATAATCTTTAATTTTTTGATGAGTCCTTTTCATCTTTTCGCGCTTTCCGTCTTCCTGGAGAGGTTGGCTGCCGGTCGCCGTGCTGCCCTTCCGGCAATGCCCAGCAGAGGGCCCTCTGTGGACTGACCAGGGTGCTAGGAGCCGAGCAGGGGAAAACCCCAAGGAGGGAGCTGGCCTCAGATAACGGGCGAGGCGGAGAGTTGCTCCACTCTCTTGGCCCGTCCTGGGTTTCTGGCTGTCAAACTGCTGCTATTCCCGTTCGCGCTCTCTCTCTCTTCCTAGCCGTGGGACCAAAGCTGTAGCCAGCCCAGGGCCTCCTCATAGGCTGGCTCGTCTCCTCCTTTTATTCCCCCCTCGGCCCCTGGCTCCACCTGCTTCCTGGCCCTGTCTCCCTGTAAAAGGACTGACGCCGGGGCTGCCGGGGCCCACCTTTCCTCCTCCCGAGCCCTCGTCGCCCCCGCTGGAGGCCGCGGGTGAGCCCATGCCCGTCCCGCGCCTCCATCTTCTGGCTGCGAGTCTGCCGCCATGGCCCCCAATCCTCCGCCGGAGCCTGCCAATGACCCTGGCCTCTGTCTTCTGCTGCGCCCGGCCTTCGTCCCCACCACCAGGGTAAGTGTGGCAAGCGGGGCCGGGAGCGGGTGACTGGGCGTGTCTTGTGTTTCTCCTTCTCCCAGCGGTTCCGGGAGGGCCCGGCCGCGACCGGGACAAGTATGTCCAGCAAGATTAAAATGCCCCAACCACTGGTTTCTGAATATTGTCACGACATTCACAACGTCACAAATTATGGTGTTTTTGGTGCTCAAAAACTCAGGCAAATGCAACAATGGAAACTATTAGTAATGGGAAAGGAAGCATAGTTATGCTTTAAGCTTAGTTATATCACCAGGAATAATTGAGCATCAAGCTCCAAGAAAGTTATCTGACCGTCCAGAACAGTTGTATGTAAATTGTGTATATTGTTAAGCAAACTGCAGTAGCACAGAATTCTGCTGCTCTGAAAAACACACAACTTCTAAATCTGTAGTAAAGCACTTTTGAGTTTCAGTTGCTTGGGTGAAAATAAATGGTTGTTTAATAACTCAGTTTGTCCATATCGGTCACACTGGCTGTCTGAATGAATGATTTTTCTGCTCTAGGCTACTCATGCACCACATTCGGGATTGTTTGCCAGAACTGAAGACCAGAATCAACGTTTTAGCTGCTCAGTACCAGTCTTTGCTGAACAGCTACGGGGAGCCCGTCGATGACAAGAGTGCCACGTTATTGCAGCTTATTACCAAATTTGCCGCTGAATATTGCAACACCATTGAAGGGACGGCAAAGTACATCGAGACTTCAGAACTGTAAGTGCACATTCTGATTTGAGGTCCAGTTGCTGGGAGGAGGTGCAAGTTTAATTATACATATGCTTTTGGAAAATGTATATGCCGCCTCTCCAGAGATATGCTCAGAGCAGTTCACAGTGAAACATATAAAAGTCATTAAAAGTAGCTATGAAAAACCCAGTCACAAAAAGTATTCCTAGGGCAGAGGTGTCAAACATGGGGCCCGGGGGCCGGATAAAGCCCCCACAGTGGAACTGGCTGTCTTCTGCTTCTTCTTCCAGTTCTGCTGCTGCTGCATCATCATAGGTTTGCAGCTTACAGATACACACCTGAACAGTATACTCAGGATTGCAACAGCACAGACATTTTGATGCAATAATTCAGAGCAAGAGGTGTCAGTTATCAGACACTGTTAAATAAACAAAATATTGCAAGAGTGCTAATGTTTTAAGCGTATTTTTATTTTAAGTAAAAAAAACCCACAACCTTTGTGTTTGTGTCCTTTATAAAGTTTATATCTCCGCTACCTGGCATTACATTTTATGACACACATGGCCCGGCCCAACAAGGTCTCATTTATGTCAGATCCGGCCCTCATAACAAATGAGTTCGACACCCTGTCCTAGAGTGTATTCTCAGAGTGAAATCTGCTACCTTCTATAAATCATGAGGACAAGAGCTGGTACAGTATAGTGATTAGAGGGCTGGACTAGCATCTGGGAGAACTCCGGTTTGAATCCCTGCTCTTCCAGGGAATCTTGCTGGGGGGCCCTGGGCCTGTCACTCTCAGCCTAACATACCTCAGAGGGTTGTTATGAGGATAAAATGGAGAAGAGGACAATGTTGTAAACCACGTCATGTCCTATTAGGGGGGAAGGGGGGGGCAAGAAATAAATCAATACTTTTTCCTCTGTGTACTCCTCTGATCACATTTTTTTTTCCTTATTCAGGTGTGGTGGTGCTAGAATTTGCTACATTTTCCATGAGACCTTTGGGCGCACCTTAGAATCTGTTGATCCGCTTGGTGGCCTGAACACCATTGACATCTTGACCGCCATTAGAAATGCTACTGTAGGTATTATTCCTCTTTAGCTTACAATGCTGCATCCCTTCTTTAACCTGTACTCTGTGGTGGGGTTGCATTACTTGTAATATGTACATTTCCTGGTGAATGCTTGTGGCTTCTCCTACAGTGAAATTAAACACTAAGCTGTTTCCTCTTGGCTTGGCCAGGGTCCACGTCCTGCCTTGTTTGTGCCTGAAGTTTCATTCGAACTGCTGGTGAAAAGGCAAATCAAACGCTTGGAAGAGCCCAGCTTGCGGTGCGTGGAGCTTGTTCACGAAGAAATGCAGAGGATCATTCAGCATTGTAGCAATTACAGCACACAGGTAAGAGAAAGTATTGTTGCAGGTCTGTCAGAAGACAGGAAGACCAAGTTGGGATTGTTCACGTAGTGCATTCTCGTACTTATATATATCCTCTAATTGTCTGGATAAGAACCTCTTTTGTCTCTAGGACAAACAGCGGGACAGCTTCAGAGCTGGTAGCCAGCTCACCACCTGGCCACACCTTTGTGCACTGTTGCAGGGGGGGCATACATGTCATGCTGGCATGTGTGTGCATGGACAAGCTTGCTGGTACACATGGTGCTTGTTTTCTTCACTTTGCAGTTTTGCAGAGCAATGAAAAACCTGAAGTTTGAACGGCAAAGAAAGGGCAACATTTTCCACAGTGTAACACAAAATTCCATGTGGGCGTTTATCTCTGGGACCACCCATCTAGCCGTACACGTGGAAGTGGGAGGGGTGAAGAGGGCCATGTTGTAGTAGGGACAATACTCTGGATTCACTATCATGTAGCTGGAGAGGGTGAGGCACCAGTATTATAAAAGTCTAGGTGACAAGACTCTTACAAGGGCTGTAGGGTGTTGCCATTTCAAACTCTTTGTGGTGCTGTAGTACACAACCAGACCTGCGGGCAATGCTCCCTCTAAACTGTGGAGTCTTGTGAGCAAAAATTCTACTTTGTGAGACACTGGCATTAAAGTTGTGAGCAAGCGATTTGACTACTGCATAAATTAGATTGCTCTGGAGCCATCCTTTCTGAGCTAAGACAAAAGGGTGATCCGGAGGCTTAAAAAGTGTGAGCTAGCTCACACTAACTCAGCTTAGAGGGAACAGTGCCTGTGGTTAAAGACAGTCTTGACAGTGATACTGTTACTGCTGATATGGAGGAGCCTTCCAGGACCTGTGAGCAAAGATGTCCCCCTCCTTCTGGGCGGAGCCCCCAGCTGAAGACCCATCACTGAAACCACAAGTGAACCTCACTGAACCCTGTTGGTGTGATTGCTTGTGGGGACTCCGGCTCGCAGTCCAAGGGGGAGCAGTCAACAGGATCTGCTCACTTTTCCCAGCCGGTGAAATCCCCCTTCTGTTTCAGTTTGAACTGCTCGGAGGATGTAGCTCCATACAGACATGGTGCATTCTTGCACCACCATCTGTCAGATGTCAGGAAAGGAACTCTAGTACCAAATGATTCTCTAGGCAGTCCTTACTTTGAGACAGACATTTGAAATCCCTAACGGATTAGGGTGACGCATTTTTGGCTAATGCTTTTCCACCCAAAATTCTTCTGGTTACAAGAGTGTCTCCAGAGCAAAGCTTTGCGTAAGGACTCTGTGCTATTAAAATCTAAATCACGCAGCAACACCCAGCCATGGGAGTCAGAAGAGCCAGGAGAGCTTTTTCTGCTGTCCACGCTGCTTGCCTCTTGGTGTGATGCAAGGCTGCTTTCATGTTCATTCAGTTTTGTCTCTCAGTTTTAAGGAGGGGGGAATCCCTTCTTTGTTTGTCTTGCCTGTATTCAGGAACTGCTGAGGTTTCCAAAGCTCCACGACGCCATTGTTGAAGTTGTGACCAGTCTCTTGCGTCGGAGGCTACCAATAACCAACGAAATGGTAATGCTACTGGGTCAGATACTGCTTGCAGTTGTACATTCCTTGTAAACCAGGCCCACAGCCAGGAATTTTTAAGTTGGGGGGCATTTAGAATTTCTTGGGGAGGGGCACTGGCTGATTTAATTAATCCTCCCCCTCTGTTGGGGCGCTGTCAGCCAGCCCGCCTCCCTACCCTGTCTCTGTCATCATCGGTGGCACCAGGTTGCAGGAGGCAACCTCTGGCTTTGCAAGGCTGGATGAGCCCACAGCAGGGTGGCAAGGAGGGAAGGGAAGGCAGGAGCTTTGGGGCACATACCAGGAGTGCTGAGTGGAGCTGGCCCAGTCCGGGACTCCTCTGGGCATAGCGTGCTCTACTGGTTCACACCTTGTTGCAATGCAAGCGGGCCCCCGGAAGCTGCCCAGTGCCATGCTGGGAAGGTCAGGCTGCTGGCCTGGCGAGGTTGGAGTGCTGCCTGTCTCCTGTGCCGCCCGCCTAATTGCCGAGGGTTCCCTGCTGGAGCTCTGCACAGGGAGGGGCGCACAGGTGGGGTGGGGGAGGTCACTGAGGTGAAAAGGGGAGGTGCCATGTGTAACGATTCCTTATTTTAAGAGTGTGTGTGTCTCTTTAAATGTTGGGTTGCAGTGCAGTGAATGCAGAGTAGAGTGATTGAGAGAGACAAGTGTGCTGTGATTGGAGGATGAGAGAGTGTGGGAGGAGTTTTTGAAGTGGATCTGTGTGAGTGTCAGTTAGTCAGTTATGAAAGTTAAATATGAAAGTCAGAGTTAGGAGAGTCAGTTGAAAAAAAGCAGTTGAAGTGTTCAGTGGAAATTCAAGTCAGTGAGAGAGGTGAAAGAATCTGTGTGGAATCCGAGAAGGATCAGTATATGTGTATTAAAGTGATACAGTTCACAAGCTCATTTACAGGACCCTTATTCCCAACCAGTTACATAATAACCAACCTCTTATTTTGTTCCCCTTTCAATAAATCCTCTTTTATTTAAGTTAATCCCAGAAGTCATATCAGTTATTCCTCAGGACCACAGAGCCTAGACCCTGGGTCACAATACCAACATAATAAACTGAGAGTGGATTTGGAATTTAGAAAATTCCTGGTGGCAGCCGGAACTACCGTTTTTATAAACACCCAATATAATTTAAAGAGAAACCTAGTCCTCCCCAATAGGAGGTCGTCACACCATGTTCTAGCATATGGTTTTATTTCCCACCTGAAGGGGGGGGGTGGCTTAAGCAGAGGGGCGTCCCTCAGTGAGAGAGAAGCCAGGGCAGATTCACGCCACCTGGCTGGGCTACTGCTCCTTTTATGCCTCTCCCACCTGTCTCCCTGGTGGCCAAGCCAGAGCCCCTGTTGGTGGCACCCCATTGGCCTCTGAATCAGCCCGAGTCAGGGGGGCGGTGAGTCTCTTGACCAAGGATGGAGCTGGGGGGCATTTGAAGGGGCCTTTGAGGTAAGTTTGGGGGGACCAGCCCCCAGATCCCCACTGTGGCTACGGGCCTGTTTGTAACACAGCATAAAACTAGCTAAAATCCAAGGATTATTGGAGTACCTTGCTGTAAAGCATTTATAGGTATTTGGCAGCTGCTTTATACCCATTGTTCTCTCTTGAGCCCACCCTATCCCCAGGAAGCTCAGGGTGGCATTCAGATATGTTAGGCTGTATCAGAATGACTTCCCCAACACTGGAATGATTTTGTCTGTTTTTTAGGTTCACAATTTGGTAGCCATTGAGCTGGCCTATATCAACACTAAGCATCCCGACTTCGCTGATGCCTGTGGGCTAATTAACAACAACATAGAGGTAAGGACGGTCTTAAGTTATTTTTGGATTTACAGAAAACAATCAGTTACTCACAAAAGGATCTCTCATCTTATGCACAGACACATTCTATTTTGTAGTCTATGACCCATTTTAACATGATAGAAAGCTCTTAAGAACATAAGAGAAGCCAATGTTGGATCAGGCCAATGGCCCATCCAGTCCAACACTCTGTGTCACACAGGGGCCAGAAATACCAGGTGGCATCAGGAGGTCCACCAGTGGGGCCAGGACACTAGAAGCCCTCCCACTGTTGACCCCCCCCCCCAAGCACCAAGAATACAGAGCATCACTTGCCCCAGACTGAGAGTTCCTATCTCTACCTTGTGGCTAATAGCCACTGATGGACTTCTGCTCCATATCTATATATCTAATAGCGAAAGGTGCCCCCTGCGTGCGGATATCTAAATCCGCGCATCGGTGGCACCTGGGGGGGAGGGAGATTTTCGTGCACACTTGGGGCAGTCCCCAGGTGTGCAGAAAAATCTTAAAAGTTGAAAAAGTATACAGGGGATACTTAAATCCCCCCAAAAGTAAAAGAGTGTTCCCTGTGCATGCACAGAGAATGCCCTGGCAACTGTCTTGCCCTCGCCGCCGCTGCTGGGGGGGGAGGGAGAAGGCTTGGTTGGCTGCCGCCGGGGGGGAGTACTTGGTGCGGGAGAGAGAAGGCTTGGCGGGCCCGGCGGCTGGTAGCTGCGCAGGCCTCACCATTGGTGCCAGGAGGCTTGGTGGGCCTGGCGACTAGGAGCCGCGCAGACCTCGACATTGGTGCCGGGGGGTGGGGGAGAAGGCTGATCTGCGGCTGCTTCCTCCTCCTCCACATGGAGCTCCTCCCCCCACAAGTATCGCGGGTCCCCCTTCTTGTGCTTATCTAATTCCCTCTTGAAGCTGTCCGTGCTTGTAGCCGCCACCACCTCCTGTGGCAGTGAATTCCATGTGTTAATCAGTCTTTGGGTGAAGAAGTAATACTTTGGGAGAGGATCAGCTAAAAAATCTGAGTGCTTTTATTGTCCAGAGGCCTTTTCTCTCCTGCCATGTCACTCTGGCCCTGACCAGCCCTAGAGCTTCTGACAAGTAGGGCAAAATGGTGGTAGCTCTCCTTTGCTTGTCTCTGTTCTCTGCCTTTGAAAATGGGCTAGTTAGTTCTGTGTTTTCTGAGGACCAGACTGAATGTGTACAGCAAAAAGCTGTTCTGGGCACAGAAGACTGTAGTCAGTCAGCACAGATTTCAGTCTTCAAATCAGGGGTATGTACTTTGCTGGATCCCAGGAGTGTGGGTGTGGTCTTGTTGCCCAGGTTCATCAGCACGGTGGTGGCAGTTCTTGGGGGACAAACTGACTTCTCTTGAGGTCCGGAGTGCTCTTTTGATCAGGAGGATTGAGAGGAGGGGTAGGTAGTACACAGAAAGTCACACTGGGGTCAGTGCTAATCAGAGACTGGAAATGGCCATATCTTTTGTGAACTGACTTGGGAAGGCAGCTGGATTGCTGTATCATGCTTAAGAACTGGGTTCTGGCTGCCCATGAGCACTGCTCATCTTGGTTCTTTCTTTTAGGATGACCCAAGCGAGCCACAAGCCTCCATGCCCCTGTGTGTGTCATAACTTCTTTGTCTTCAGGGTCAGGGCCGGGGGAAATAAATGTATTTTCTTGACTGTTCAGTTAAAACTCTCTTTGTCTAACCTAAGTGGAGCCTGAACCATGCTGTATCGTACCATACCGGGATTATCTTAGGACACATGGGTGTAGTTTTGGGGTTACAAAACCTAGCTCTTTTTTAAGAAAACCTTTTACAGAGCATAAATCCTCTTTGTAGCAGAGGTGTTGAGTCAGAGGGGAGCTGGATATTAGTGGCTCTGCAGTCAGTTCCTTGCAATTTAGATCATTGTCTCCGAGGTGTTAAATCTTGTCACTGATTTGATTCACAATCAAGGCCTTTGTTGGCTTCTTTTTTTGTTTGAAGGAGCAAAGGCGGAACAGGCTGGCCAGGGAGGTGTCTTCTGCCACATCTCGAGACAAGGTGAGTGATGTGCTGATGTGGCCTTTTTAAATGAAACTTTAGTCACTTCAAAACCTGAGCAGGGCTTAGCTTTAATTGCGGCAATTATCCCTCCGGACCCACTTCCTTGAACAGAGGAGTGTAAAGAGCAGTCTGCTTTGACAGGGGTCAAAGAGAGGATCTGGTTAAAAATGAAACTGGAAACCAAGCCTGATGACCTTTTCTTGCCCTTCTTGCCTTCTTTAGTCTTCTAAGCCTCCTGGTGTTTTGGCACCATCCTCCCAGGAGACCTCTGCTGCCGGTCCTGCCGAGGTGGATGGCAAGGTCTGTCTCTGATTCTTCTATGTGCACGGCATGCTCACTCTTTCTCGTGGTAGCACACCTTGGCCACCACTAAAGATGGTTCTCCTAAGCGGTCTCTGTCAGTGGCTGTGCTATCTCTGTCTGTCCAGATCAAATGTCAATTCATTTAATCATCCTAGCCCAGTGGTTTTCAAGTTGCATTCTGGGGAAACGCTAAGTGGGCAGGGGAGTGCTTTGAAACTTATCAAGTGATCATTGGTGGCATGAACTGCTTGTACACCCCACAACGTATCCCCAAATCCTCTGCTGCATGCAGGAGTTCTATGGCAGATGTTGCTGGATTCCACAGGCAAGCAAGTCCACATGAAAAGGATTGTCTGAAGAAAAGGAGATTTGAAAACCATTGCTCTAGGAGAAAAAAAGAGGAGAAATGAAGACACCTAAATAAATGCACTATTCTGAGTATCCAAATACTTGCTTACAATAAACTAATCATCCAAAGCTTATTCAAAGCCTCTCACTCCCTCTGCTGGTTCAGTGCTCTGCATAAACATGTTAAATGTTACCTTGCATGTTTGTAGGGGCAGGCATCTTGGAAGTTCCGTGGGGCATAGAGGTTTCTTCTTTTTGTTGCACTTTCTCAAGAATCCTGACAGTCCAGCCTAGTTGTTGTTTTCTCCTAAAAATATAAGCTACTAGTCCCTTTGAGAAAAAAATTACTGAAAACTATTGCAGATCTTTGAGGACTCTGCATGTTAGAAGGCAGGGATAATTAAGAAATGGGTTGCCCACAGGCACTGGTTGATTCTTTTTGTTAGAGTGATCTTAGTGATCCTACATTCTGCACGCCCGTCCCCCAAATTATAATAACGATGCATTAAAGATGTGCATTTATACATTAAGACAGTTTTCTTGTTAGCTGCCTTGAGAGACAAGTAGGCTAGAAATACTTTAAACAGGTAGATAAACATTTTAAAGGATTTATTAAATTTAAAAACCTCCTTCTTTACTTTGAGACCCAAAGCTCATAGGGTTCCCTGAAGATTTCCAACTGAAGCACTAACCTGACCCAGATCTGCTTTAGCAAGGTTACTCCGTCATGTTTCCTCTGCAAAGCAAGCATTGCAGAAGTTGGGATTACATGCATCACAGGTGGTTTTTTTACTTGAATAAATTGTGTGAATTAACACAAGTTGGATTCACCTGTGTTTTTACTCTCTTTTTTTGCACAGGTGTTCTCAATTTATGTATTTTTCCCAAACTTCATGAACTGGATTTTTGTTCTATAGCATTTGCAAATAGCAAAAATGAAACCCCCCCAAGGGCAAGAGGAGGGAGGGGATGGAGCAAGTGGGCAAAGGGAAGGTTGTAAAGCAGGGCAGAGAAGTTCCATTTCCCTGGAAACCAGAGCCCTTTGAGAGAACCTGCCTGCAATTCTCTTCCTTCGTGATATCTGCAGTCATAAATGTTGTAACAAAACTTGGGACTTTCAGGATTCTGTGGTAGTTGTGCATCAAACAATGCACAGCAAACAATGATACAGAAATCTTCCTGTTTAAGTGGAATGAAGACCTAGTTTTATCTGTGATCCTTGTCATGGAGTACCTAGGAGTCTGAATGCTTCATCATTGAGGATTTTGGAACAAACTCTCACCAACCTTGTCACACCCGAATGGATCTCATGCTTCTGTGATCTGAGTTTGAATGTTGCGTTATTTGCTTTTTTTATATTAGATGCCCCCTGCTGTGGGAGATGGAAATCCAGAATCTGGAACAGGGAACTGGAGAGGAATGCTGAAGACCTCCAAGGCGGAGGAGATATTAGCTGAGGAAAAATCCAAACCCCTGACAGTCCTACCAGCGAGCCCTCAAAAAAGGCATGCTGTAAATTTGCTGGATGTGGTAAGTGACCCACAGGAGCACCGCAGATCATGCTTGCATTTGTGGCAGTGTTTCTTCCAGAGATCAGCTGTAGGAACTGTGAGTCATCTCCAAGGTATTGGCTGTAAAGACTTATGTTGCAACAACCTGTAAAAACTTGTTAATATTTGCTAGGGTTCAGTGTTAGTTGACCAGGTTCCACCCATGTCTCAGATCACAAGTACCTTTCCCACTTTCAGTCTCAACAGTTTGTTAAAATCAGATAAAATGTTTACCCATGAATATATATATATATATTTTAAAAAGCTCTTTTCCCCTTACCTAGCCTGTTCCTGTTGCACGGAAGCTTTCAGCCCGCGAGCAACGAGACTGTGAGGTGATTGAGCGCCTGATTAAATCCTACTTCCTAATTGTGAGGAAAAATATTCAAGACAGGTGAGCCACATTAAATCTTTAAAAAAATCTTTACCAGTCTGAGTTTTCCTCACAGATGTCCCTCTTGTTTTTTTTTTTTAATTAATTTTGACATCTGTTTTTTACCATACAAAAATTAGTGATACTCAGCAGCTTGGGAGGCACATGTGGCTCTTCTGGGCACCGTTCCCCACTGCAGCAGCCACCCCACAGTCCAAGAAAATGGGCTAGGCCATCATCAGGTCGCTCCCACCTTGAAACAGCTGCTGCAGAGGGGCTGGAGGATGGGAAAGCTGCAGGCATTCCTAACATAAGAGAAGCCAATGTTGGATCAGGCCAAAGGCCCATCCAGTCCAACACTCTGTGTCACACAGTGGCTAGAAATACCAGGTGTCATCAGGAGGTCCACCAGTGGGGCCAGGACACTAGAAGCCCTCCCACTGTTGCCCACCCACCCCCCAAGCACCAAGAAGACAGAGCATCACTTGCCCCAGAGCCCCTATCTATACCTTGTGGCTAATAGCCACTGATGGACCTCTGCTCCATATGCTTATCTAATTCCCTCTTGAAGGCGTCCATGCTTGTAGCCGCCACCACTTCCTGTGGCAGTGAATTCCATGTGTTAATCACTCTTTGGGTGAAGAAGTACTTCCTTTTATCCGTTCTAACCCGACCACTCAGCAATTTCATGGAGTGCCCACGAGTTCTTGTATTGTGAGAAAGGGAGAAAAGTACCTCATTCTCTACCTGCTCTTTCCCATGCATAATCTTATAAACCTCAATCATGTCACCCCTCAGTCGTCGTTTCTCCAAGCTAAAGAGCCCTAAGCGCCTTAACCTTTCCTCACAGGGAAAGTGTTCCAACCCTTTTATCATTCGAGTTGCCCTTTTCTGCACTTTTTCCAAAGCTATAATATCCTTTTTAAGGTGTGGTGACCAGAACTGCACACAGTATTCCAAATGAGGTCTCACCATTGATTTATATAGGGGCATTATGATATTGGCTGATCAGTTTTCAATACATCCTCTAAGAAGATAAGAGAAGCCGTGTTGGATCAGACCAGTGGCCCATCTAGTCCAACACTCTGTCCCACAGTGGCCAAAACCTAGGTACCAGCAGGAGGTGGGGCCAGAATTCCAGAAGCCCTCCCACTGTTGCCCCCCAAGCACCAAGAATACTGCCCCAGGCATAGTGTTCCCTCTATATGTTGTGGCTAATAGCCACTGATGGACCTCCACGCCATATGCTTATCCAATCCCTCTTGAATCTCCCCAACAACTGAAAGGGATACATTAGCTCTGTACACATCATGCACATACATGTGTATGCAGGCACGTTCTAATTCCCACCTACACTTATTCATCCTATCGGCACAGGATCAACATGAACACGAACTGTATGTATGGAGGTAGGTGACCTAGTACCACAATATTCCTGGGTGCTGTGTGGGGTCTGCTTATACAGCGTCTGTGCGTGCGTAAGCTCTGGGCTGACTTTAGCCTGAATACATGCGGTTGAAACTACCAATCCTGCTCTCCCGGCTGTGTGCATTGTATGGGGCTGTTATACTCTGTTTACATTCTAGACTTGGACATAAGAACATAAGCCATTGTTGGATCAGGCCGGTGGCCCGTTCAGTCCAACACTCTGTGCCACACAGTGGCCAAAACCCTGGTGACATCAGGAGGTCCACCAGCGGGATCAAGAGGGAAGGGCAGAGAGTAGAGATTTCCTTGAATGTTTGTGTTTATCTGTGAAAACTACCTTGCTCTTGTTCTAACTTGGCAGTTATTGGACAGCACAAATAATTTCCCCACCCCCTTGCAAAAGGAAAGTGAAATCCTTGCCACTCCCAGGCATCATGTGTTTGCACAGCTGATCCCTGCTTGTTTTGCAGCGTGCCAAAGGCAGTGATGCATTTCCTGGTGAACCACGTGAAAGATGCTCTCCAGAGTGAGCTAGTCGGACAGCTGTACAAGGCCTTATTGCTGGATGATCTTTTGACTGAATCGGAGGACATGGCTCAGCGTAGGAAGGAGGCAGCTGACATGTTACAGGTATCGTAGCCCAGTCTTCTTATGTAGATAAGAAGTTCGCAGGGTTAAAGTGTCACGTGTCATCTCTGTAAGATGCATTGGTCTAATGTATCAGATGTCCAAATTCTGCCCTTTGTGAAACAAGACAAAGGTTACTAAGTGTAACCGGAATATGAGGCTCTTTAGGTCATCTGCTTTAATGGGTAGTGCCCTAGACAGCTCCAGGCAGTGTTGCCACTTCCTCCAGTGGAAGATATTCTTGGGTCAAGTGAGGGCTCCTTGCAGAAAAGCTACACGCTCTGTTATAGTCCGGGGTTTCTAAAATCCGAGACTGAGTCACTGATATTAAGGAAAAGGAAGGTTAGTGGTTTAGCTGAGGTTCGAGTTCTTTTTGGGAGATATTGCACAATCAAAACCTAAAGGCTCTTTGTCCATAAAATCTACTGTGATTGATAGGATGCTGCCTGCCTCTTAAAACAGACAACGTAACCGCATGAACTAATTTATCTGTTTCTTAATTGTCCTTCCTACAGGCCTTGCAACGAGCCAGTCAGATTATTGCTGAGATTCGGGACACACACCTCTGGTGAAAGGCCCCCCCCCCCTCTGTCTGAGCGAAGAAACTGATGACTTGAACATTGCTAGGCATTACATTCTTATGAACTATGTACACACTGCAGTATATATCAGTTTGCTCATGTAAGGACACTGTTTGGTTTGGCTTCCAGTGGACAGAAAAAGTGTGCTTTACAGTGCAAAACATGTCTTACGTGATCCACAGAAACATGTATTTCCCTACCAGTTTCCTGGTGCCAGACACCTACCTAATCTGTTGTCCAGTGAGGGGATTGAACTGAACTTGAGCAGAGAACCATGTGAAAAATTCCAGTGCCTGGCTTGTTAAATGAGTTTGCCCACAAGTAGGATGAACAGTGTAGCGTTGTGATGTAGTGTTTTTCAGCTGCTTCTGCAACATAGGCTTTTAAACCATGAAGAAAGGACACCACAGCATTTTCTTTCTTACAAGTAAATCTGCATGTCTCAGCCTGATAAAGTGACACAGTAAAGTGACACAGTAGAATCACTGCCATATCTCTGTGTTGTATACCCCTGTGTTTCAGAACAAAAATATTTTGCGACTGTCCAGACTGCATTAACAACATTTCCCCATTGAGTTAGATGAGCCTGGAACATTTCACAAATAGAGATTTCGCCAACAATTACTGCCGGCTAAGGACCTGGCATACCGCTGGTAGGGTGAAGTGTAAAACCCCCGTTTCTGCTGCCCTCCCCTCTTCCACTGGGACCAAGACCTCTGGACTGTCCATTTAAAGAGTTCCAGAATTAAAAAAAAGAACAGCTGTAAAAGCACTGAGGGCTGATCATTGCTGTCATATACTTGTGGGAAGATAAAGCATGTTAGAACTAAGTGAAGTTAAAGGCAGCTGTCTACTAGAAGTTACCTTAAATCTCAACACTTCAGTATGCTGTCAGGCTTGGTGGGGTTGGGGGGGGGGTCCTACTCAGCTAACTTCATTGTAACTGTTGCATTTACATTGCTGGATTATTATGTACCTGACAGACAGGTCCCCACCTCATCCTAAGACACAACAAGGGCTGTTCTCTTGCTTAGAAGAAATACACGTACTGTCCTGTGCTTAGCTTGCCTTGAGCCAACACATGGCCTTCCTCAACCAGTAATGCTGTGGGCAACTAAGCTCTCTTGCACTTTGGGCATATGATACATCCATGCAGCCCTCACACAAGGAAGGCCCCAAGGAAGTGATCTGATTTCCCTTTTAAAATAAGGGGGGGGGGAGAGAATAAAAGTTTTTCTTTTTGGTATTCAAGGAGAAAATGTAATGCTAATTGTGTCATGCTGATTGTGTCTCTTCCTCACTGAAAGTTGTTTGCACTTGAATTTATTTTGCCTCTTCTTAAAATGCAGCAGTTGGAGGCATCCCCAAGACACATACCAAAAAAAAAGGCCTATTTAATCATATATGGAAATAAAATTGACTGTGTTTAAAGACTGACTTATTGGGGTCTAGCAAATCTGTGGGGCAAGGTGGGTGGCATGTACTGAACTTGGTAACAGATGCCATGCACTCGGAGGGGCACACTGTTCCTCCCACTGATGTGGTCCCATTAAGTTCAGTGACCCTTTTTAGCATTCATAGACTTGGGGATCACCACTCATGGGATTCTCTTCTTTGAACTCGTCTTTTAGCTACCACGCTGTTCCTGATCTCACCTGCTTTCCCCCAATGAAATATTTAACGTTCTATGTGTCCATAAGTGAACCCATTCTTGAGGTACTAGTGTTTATGAACTGTTGAAAAAATTGGGTTTGCTGCTTGCATAGAAGGTTAATAAGCTTTTAAGACCTTCATGGAAGTATTGAGAACTTTCCAAGCAACCTGGTAGAAATTCCACTTTTTTTGCTGCTGTTGCTTGGAAACTTTGTGGAGTAAATGAGAACCCCGCAGGATCTATGCAGATGCCAAAATCCCATAGGGTGTTTTTAGGACTGTCATAACTGGGTGTTGAATATAGAAATAATTTGACTTGCCTGATCGGTTCAAAAGGGTTCTTCATTCCTATCTACTAGCTGGTGTGGCTAGTCATATGAGCCCTGTGGGGGAGGCGGCTCATCCATGTCTCTTTTCCTTGTCTGCCTAGGTGTTAACTCTCTTAAGTCATCAACACCTGTGTGTTAACCATGGATCTGAAGCGCATGCTTCATCTTCAGAGGGCAAACAGTAAATGGTCACAGGACTAAATTGGACTTTATTAATCTATTTGATCCTTTAGGTTTTAAAGGCAAGCCAGTTTTTACTACAGTGCCCAACTCTCACAGGCTGGAGGCAAAAATTCAAAATACTGCTTTGGAATTGGCCAGTTGCTCACTCAGTATTCATCCAGCTATTGTTACTTATTGGATAAATATATACACATCTAAAATAGAAGCAACTAATGGGCCACCTCTGCTGCTTTGCTCATATGGCGTGAGCAGAGCACTCAAGTTCTACAAGGCTGGCCTGCTGTGTATGGATTATGCACTTTTGGATCATCAGGGTCTGACTACAGTTAGACTTCCATGTCTAAGGGAACAGAAGTCTAATCTCCCCTGTAGCTGTACTTTTTCTTCCATATTTCATGTCCTCCTGTATTACAGTGCAATTTATAATAAGCAAATATTGGTAAGGCTGTTGAAGAAGCTCAACATACTGAAGCTTAGATATATTTGACTGAGTACCTGATGTATTTATGTAGTTACAATTGTAAATAAAACTGACTGTGTAAAAGTGGCACAGTTTTACATTAATAAACCACCTTTGAAAAACACTGGCTGGTTCTAACTTTCAGTTGGGCAGGTGGTTACTGAAGGGGGTGCACAACAGCTAGGCCACAGCATTTCAACCAATGTACTTTACTATTAAAGGATATGCAGAGGGGCTTTCAGATGTGCCAAACAAGGCAGGAGCTATTTAGAATCTGATAAAAGCTTCGCAAAGAGTCATTCCTTCACTCCATCAACCTTATTTTATTTACAAGAACCCTCCCACACATTTTCTTTAAACCAAGAGAGATCACACATGCATTAACTCACCACAGTATTTAAAACAAAAAGTTAAGGAACCAAAACAAGAGTAAAACTTGAGGAAATCAAGTTATTTTATTACCTTAAGTTGCATTTATTACAAACTTCCATAAACTTGCTTTTTCTTTACTAGTATTTACAATGAATTCTGTAATGACAAAAATCTTTCCTTAGCACATGGGTAGTCTACATGGCTGAGTATAAAACACAGAAGACCACCCATCATCATAGAGTCTCACACAGTGAGAAAGAGGAAACACATCACGAGTGTCCCGCTGTTCCAGAGCCCGTGATGTGCTTAAATTTAGAAAGGTCAGTTTAAGTTTTCAGGATGTGATGAAGCTGCAGTTTTCTTCACGGGGTTAGCCTGTCTCCTCTTGTAACAACTGAAGCCATTTTATGATATAGTAGTTTCTCTTTCCCACCCTAAGCAGCGATAAGCCGTTATTGAGAATATGTCGGCCGGCAATAAGAACAGCGTCGGGATTAGTTACCTGCATGTGGTTTATACTAACTCCGCCACTTGTTATGTCGCAATGCCTTGAAAGAGAAAGTGTACAAATGAGACTTAATGCTTCTAGAATTCAAAAGACAAAAGAGTTCAGAGCAATCAGTTCCCAGCCAACATAAGCTGTACCGTTTCTAATGGAGCACTGAACTGGCTCCAGCCAAGTACAGTCTGAGCAGAAAAGGTTTCCTGCCAAATTAGCTTGTGTGTCTAGGTCCTCCAGAAGTCTTGAAGCCATGGCCATTAATCCAAAAAGGACTATCTTATTAGGGCTTAAAAGGAGCTGCGGTGGCTCAAGTGGTTAAGACGCTGAACTGCAGGCTGTGGAAGGTCGGTAGTTCAGCAGTTCAAGACCCAGGTGCCACAGGACGGAGTGAGCTCCCGTCTCTAGTTCCAGGTCCTGCCAACCTAGCAGTTCGAAAGCAAGAAACTGCAAGTAGATAAATAGGTACCGCTTCGGTGGGAAGGTAACCGTTCCGTGCGGCCACATGACCACGGAAACGTCTTCGGACAGCGCTGGCTCTTCGGCTTTGAAACGGAGATGAGCACCGCAACCCTAGAGTCGGATTCGACTGGCTTTCGAACAAGGGAACCTTTACCTTTTTATTAGGGCTTAAACTGTTGGTTAGATGCCCCAGTTAAAAAAAGGTGGTTACTGGTCATCTGTCTATGTGTTCAAGGCAAATGCATGCTGAGTCCCGGTTCGTTTAACCATGAGTGTTGCAAGTATTTTGAAAAACTGCTAAGGTGTAACAAAAACGAGGGATCATGCACTGAATAAACTCCACAACCTGACATCTCAACTGCTGTCTGGGAGGCAACTTTTGGTATATTCTCTCTCTCACGCTTTGTAGCCTCACCCTTTTTACCTAGCTTCCTGGTTCTGTACCCCTGTTCTGCAAAGTTACAGTGATTCATAGCATGGATTTCAGTGAGAGGGTGAGAACATACAGATCCATATTTTTCTATGCAACTTTTAAAAGTTAACTTATACAAAGAACATACTGAAGTGTTGGCAAAACAAACTGTGGTGAGACAATTAACTGGTTTAGTAAAATAAATGATAACCTACCCCTTTGGCCCATCTGCCACAGCACCGGCTTTCCGACACAGTTCAAGTACTGTTGTTCCGGGTTCATACAGCAGTTCAATATACGGTGCTTCTCCGAAGAGTTCCTGTAATTCCTGGTCAGACATAGACTCCAGCGCAGCTATATTGCTGTAATAAAGAGCCCTTGTACATCTAGTGGGGCGGGGGGGGGGAAAGGAAAGGAGCGGAGTAACACCAAACACAGAGAAATGATCTGCATTACAACCATGATTTAGGAACTGATCAATGACTACTAAGGTGTGGGATAGTCTGTCAGATTACTCAACATTCTGCACTGTGACAGATGCTCTATTGTCATAGCCAGAAAGACTTTTCTCATAATGCTGATGTTATTGTGTGTCTCTTACAAACCAGCTATGGCAGATATACTATGTGGGCCACAACCACAGAGATAGGTGATACAGACATCAGTGGGTGACTGTCGGCAACCTCCACCCCGCAAAGCAGGATTTTATGTAGCTCACTCAAATGTAGAAACTTGCTTCCACGTGTAGATTATGGAACCTTAATAATGATAATGTCTTAGCTGACAATCTCCTTTTACCTCTTAGCAGACTCCAGACCTTCCTTGCCATGAACAAGCTTAGTTATTTCAGCAGCAAGACGCTTTTGGGGGGCCCACTTCTCAGGTTCTTGAGCATGCATTTCCATAATGTGATTGATTTCCGGAAGAGGGAGAAAAGTGAAAAGCTGCAGATACCTTAAAGGGAAAACAGGAACATTTATTTTATGGATGTGCTGGACAATATAAATTTAGATGTTGTTTCTTTTAAATAATATATTATTAATCATATACCTAACAAATGTGTATCTTTTACATTTTGCTGCATATACAGAACTTAAGTCTTGCTACACTAGCAATACGCCATTAGGATGTGACATTGGACCAGCACAATGTGTGAGAGCCAGTGTGATGTAATGGTTAGTGTGTCAAACTATGATCTGGGGGACCCTGGTTCAAATCCCCACTCTGCAATGGAAGCTTGATGGGTGACCTTGGGACAGCCACATGCACAGTCAAACCTACCGCACAAGTTAGTTGTGAGGGTAAAATGTAGAAAGAGGTATGTTTTAGACTTCTTTGGGTCCCCACTTCCCACTGGAAAGAAAAGTGATGTATAAAATAAACAAAAAATAATAAATGTCACATATCTTCTGTAGGAAACTCAGGGGCTGCCAGGAATACAAATGGACTTCTGAATATCTGGGCGATTACTAAACCACTGAATCCTTGAAAACGTATTATGTGCAACTTTTGTAATAAATCCATAGCGCCAGTGAATTAAAAGCTATTATTTTACAAACAAAACAGGACCCATTTAAGTGTTTCTTACTTTCACGATGATCCCTGGCTGCTCTGCATTGGAGACAGCATAGCAGAATGGACAGATCCACGTTCAATCCAACAATAAAATTATTTCACTCTTAATGTACAGTTTTTGAAGCAACAAATTGCACATAGGGCCTTTAAGAGAAGTACTTGCCTTTTTACAATGGAATCTGGTTGTCTGACAAAAAACTGATACAGTTCAAAGGGAGAAGTCCTATCTCTGTTAAGCCAAACTGCATTTCCAGCAGACTTCCCCAGTTTGTTTCCTGTGATACTTGTAATAAGAGGCACGGTTATTCCAAACACATCTTCGCCTGTCACCCTGCCAGAGAATAAACAGGAACAGATAAAAAGTTACACTCATGGAGGAGGGATACACTTTGCATGATGAGGCAGTAGCTCTCTGAATGTCAGTGCTGAGGGGGCAAGAACATGGGCAGACTTTGGCTTCTGTGCCCTACTTGTAGGTCATCTGGGTTCATCTGCTTGGCCCCGATGTGAAACAGGATGCTACTCATTCACTGGTGTGCTCCATCAGGGCTGCTCTTATGCATACTGCTTGTTGGGAGACCCCATTATAAATTCCGTAGAATCTCAAAACCGAGGCTTTGTGTATGTGTGTGTAGAAAAAGAGGTGCCAGAACACTCAAGAGGCAATTGAAGTTTTCAATCTGTATGCTGAAAACTCATTAACTTTTAAACATTTTTAAAAGAATTTTGTTGGAGGTTCTGGAACTCCGTTCTGGTGCGCTCCCCCAGAAAAAAAAAAGCCCTGCTCAAAACTACACAACACTTCTGAGACAGAAAATGCCAGCCAAAAATATTTAACTTCAACACACTCCTGCATACTCCACAAACTGCCCGTTTTCTCATTTGTCCCTGACATTCTAGTCCCATGCCCCATTCCTTGAAAACCTCCTGACAGTCTCCTTCAGACACTCTAAAAACTCTGATCTTCAGTTCCAAGTCCCTCATTATGGGACTGAAAATGAAGGAGTGTTACTCAGAGCAAGCAGTAAGCTATCTGATGGACCTGTCAATTCATTTCATACTAGTCGGCCTTAATATTATGCGGTATATTGAAGTTACTGCCCCCAGGTATTCAATTATTACAATGGTTCCTGAAAGGATAATTCAAAGCAAATCAAAGTCCGAGTCCAGTGGCACCTTTAAGACCAACAAAGTTTTATTAAATGTATGAGCTTTCGTGTGCACGCACACTTCCTCAGATACAATGGCATGGAATTTACCAATCCATACACATAGGCAGAAGTTGAGCAGTAAATCAGCATAATGAAGATATTTAGCAGATTCAGGAATAACAAGCTTAGTTTATATGGTTATCACGTAACATGATGTTTTGACAGATGCAAAGACCAAACAGAGATAACAAACTAAGTCCACATGGACTTAGTTTGACATGGACAAGTTTGATAGATTTATTTGCCTCTCTGTGTTTTCCCATGGAACTGAATCCACACAAATGGTGACCATTATGCTGATTTACTGCTCAACCTCTGCCTATGTGTATCACCTGTAAATTCCATTTCATTGTATCTGAGGAAGGGTGTGTGCACATGAAAGCTCATATGTTTAATAAAATTTTGTTGGTCTTAAGGTTTCACTGGACTAATACTTTGTGCTGCTTCTTCAGACCAACACAGCTACCTACCTGAATCTATCTTCAAGGCAAATCAATTACTCTGGGCAGATTGTTTCATCAAGTCTGTGGTGTTGACTACCCTTCCCACATGAAACAACTGTTCACCTGTTTATCCCTTTTTCCTTCAACCACCTGTCTCTTCACCCAGGCTCATTTTTTTAGCCAGATATTTCTTTCTGAATCATTCTACCCTCATCCTACCTGCTTCTTTCCCATCCAGTTCCCACTAATATCAACTGCCAGTTTTTCTTATTCAGGAAATGCATATGCTGCCATTCCAGAATACTGCTCAAGACTGTGTAACTTCTGCATTCTCTACAGCACAGCACTCACTGATGATACTAGGTGAGCACTGAAACACTTAGCACTTGTATCCCACTTTCCCCAAATAGACAAATATAAAACAGAAAGAGCAGTACAAATCTTCCCAATAGTCCAACTTGTAGCAAAGACTGACTGAAAAAACAATACCTACAGCCAGAAAGGGGACCCCCCCCCCAAACCTGCACCAATCCCACATGCCCAGGTTTTTGGGTTCTGAATTGCTCATAATCCCATGACACGGAACAAATAATTTTTGGAATGTATGGTTCTTGGTACCTTGCAAATCACTGTGATAAGAACAAGAGTGGTGGCTGCTCTTCAAAGCAAAAATGCCCCAGAAGCAGCAGAAGAGGAGGAGATTGGATTCACTCGGGAGTCTCAGAGTGGCTTACAAACTCCTTTCCCTTCCTCTCCCCACAACAGACACCCTGTGAGGTAGGTGGGACTGGGAGAGCTCTGACAGTACTGTCCTTGAGAGAACAGCTTTGACAGAATTATGGCTTGCCCAAGGTCATCCAGCAGCTGTCTGAAGTAGCTCTCTGGATGCCAACCTATGTAAGCAAGATGCAAAAACTTCAGCCTAAGCTACAAACACCTCTTTCCCTTTCAGACCTCTCCCCTCCCCTTTTCCTGGCAAAAGTGGAACAGGTCACCCATGGGGACCTCAGGGTAGAACGGATAAGCATATTTCGTCCTTGTTTGCTTTACTGTCTAGCCTTTTTTAAAAATACAAAGGAACCCCCCCCCCCCAAAACAAAGCCAAACCCAGCAGTAGCCCTCCACCATCTCGTACTTGGAGACGAGGTCGTAGCCAGACATGATGTTGCCCATCTGGTCGGCTCCTCCCAGCTGGACGCGGCAGCCGTAGTGGCGGTGCAGGTGGAGGAAGTCGTAGGCCTGCAGGGCCGGGTAGAGGAACTCGGCCAGGCCCATGCCCTCAGGGCTGCCGAGGCGCGCCTTGCAGCTCTGCCTGCTCAGCAAGGTGCCCATGCGCAGGTGGCCCCCCACCGCCCCCAGGAAGCCCACCACGGGCTCGCGCCCCAGCCAGCTGGCGTTGTCCAGCAGCGTGAACTCGCCCAGGCGCGCCCCGCCGGCCCAGAAGAGCTCGCGGTGGTGGCCGAAGAGCCGCCGGAGCCCCTCGCGCAGCCCCTCCCCGTTCTCGCGGGCGCGCTCCTCCGGCAGGGGCGCGCGCTCCTTGGTGCGGCCGCTGGGGTCCCCCAGGCGCGCGGTGGCGCCCCCGACCAGCGCGATGACGTTGTGGCCCGCGCGCTGGAAGTGCAGCAGCCCCACCACCGTGAGCAAGTGGCCGACGTGGAGGGAGTCGGCCGTCGGGTCGAAGCCGCAATAAACCGTCACCGGCGGGAGCCCCGCACGGTTGGCCGGCTTTGTCGGAGGTTCCAGCGGCTGGTCGTGGAGCTTCTGCTGCCGCCGCCCCTCGAAAGCCGCCAACCGGGCCAAGCGAGCGCTCAAGGCGACCACCCGGCGCTGCCCGGCTCGCAGGGCGGGCGCCGCCATCTTGACTACGGAAAGAAGTGGGCGCGCGTAGCGCAAAGCATCCCGGGATTGAGGCGGAGGTGGTCTTGCTAGGGTGGGACTTTTGAGAGGCTCTGGCGCTTAGCTTTGCTGGAACTCGTAAACGCACAGCGGAACCAGCGTCTAATCTGGCATCCGGGCTGTAGTTTGTCGTCACGACCGTAGACTATATACACCAAGGCTCCCTCTAAACTGTGGAGTCTTGTGAGCCAAAATTCTGCTTTGTGAGCTGCTGGCACTAAAGTCGTGAGCCAGCGATTGGGTTGTTGCATAAATCAGTTTGCTCTGGAGCCGTCCCTTCTTGAGCGGAGACAAAAAATGTGTGAGCCGGAGGATAAAAAACTGTGAGCTAGCTCACACCAACTCAGCTTAGAGGGAACACTGCTATACACCCCTAGAGTAATAGGCAATATAGAGAAATTCAGGAAAGAGTAAATTTAACAAATGGATTTAAATTCGAGCATACTACGGCGGGTTTGTAGCCCAGAGACTCCACTTTTATTTCAGATCTGCTCTGTGTCCTGTTGCACACACTGGAAATTGTGAATATCAAGCTGCACAACGTGCGCATGCACATGTTACTCGCCGCAGCTTTCCCTTCCTTTTCGTTTTCCTCTCCATGTAAATACGCAGTGACCTTCACAAACAATTCGCATTCGAAGCCCCACGCAAAACCCCACTCATTGGAGTTGTTCCCTTCCCTCCTAGTCATACACCACCGGTTCCGTTCGTTTCTTTTGAGACTGCACCTGACTATAGTAGCTCGCAGCTCTGGAACAAGGAAGGCTGCCAAGGGCTATGGCCATTTCAAAGTGCCTTTAACATGTTCATCAAAGCATGCCTTCTTCAGAAGTAAAATGTAGGAATTTAGAAGTAATATCCTGTGGGAGAGTCAGCTGTAGAAAACCTAATGCCAAGCACAGTTTGGTGTAGTGGTTAAGTGTGCGGACGCTAATCTGGGAGAACCGGGTTTGATTCCCCACTCCTCCACTTGCAGCTGCTGGATGAACTTGGGCAAGCCATAGTTCTGTCAGAGCAGTGCTTGAAAGAGCTCTCTCAGCCCCACCTACCTCACAGGGTGTCTGTTGTGGGGAGGGGAAGGGAAAGGAGATTGTAAGCCGCTCTGAGACTCCCAAATGAAGGGCGGGGTATAAATCCAATCTCTTATTTTTTGTAGATTGTATAAATCCAATCACATTATTATTCTTTTCCTGTGGGAGTATGTTCCCCAAGTCTGCCACCTTTCTGTCTATCTGTCTATATTTATTTTATTAAATTTATCAACCGCCCTCCCCGGTAGCACAAGGCTCAGGTTAGTGTACAACACAATCATATAAAACATCAATAAAACAAATTAAGATATACATACGACAGTAAAAACATAATAGTCTGATTCAATGCTTGTCAAGTCAGGCTTGCTTCATTTACTGAGGAAGCCTCTTCCATATTCACTAACCAGATTTGGCTTCAGGAGAGCAGAGTTCTACCTTCTGCTCTTTTAGCAGTCCTGCACTTCAAGTTGCAGGGGAATTCCCTCCATTCAGGTAACTGGACCTTTAAGCCATTTACCTGGCACTGGAATTTGCTGGCTTCCCTGCGTCAGCAGCCCCATTCAGGGGCAGACTGGATTGGGGAAATTCCTGGTATGTCGGACCTTTCCTGCCTTCCTTGGACCCTGCAGGGCCACTGCTAGGTGAAGGAGAGCTGCACCTGTGGCAACAGGTGTGGGGCAAGGGGGCTGGCAAGGCCAGGAGGCCACCGTGGTGCTCACTGAAGGGCCAACTCTGGGAAAGGGGCTGGCTGATCCAGGACCACAATCGGGAGGGGTTGTGTAGGTTGGCTGGCTGGTCACTGGAGTCCTTTCTCCAGCCAGTCCCAGTTGTGTAAAGCCCACCTCCCTGTTTGGTGCTATAGCCTGTGCTATTGTGAAGGTGGACGCTGGGGAGAGCAAGGGGACTGTTGAGTGCAGGGTGCACAGCACTACTGCTTTCTGCTACAGCAGCATGAGGCGGGTACCTACACAAGCGAAGCCATTCCTGGCTCACCCTGTGGCAGCCCCTCAATATGTCAACCGGCCTTCTTAGTAGGTTACTGTTTGCAGCCTTGATTTACAATAGGCTGAAGCTTTTGTAAAATGTCCTTTATTTCCTATCCTGCCACCATGTTCAGCAGCACTTCCAAGCAGCCAAGTACGGCTTCTTTAAAACTGCGGGCTGAGCAGTCCAATCATTCTTTCCCTTTTTTCTTTAACCGTTCCGAAGGCACTACAAGCACAAATTGTAAATTGAATTAGTGTGTGTATAAAGTGCCATTAGGGTGACCCATAAGGCAAGAGACTAACTGAAAAGTATGCTTTAGGTATTTGTGCCTGGACAAGTCCAGGCATGCCCAGCCCTGTCAGGGCCTGACACACTACACCCCTCCCCCTTGGTCCGCAATGCACCCGCAGACAAAGTCCTCTAGGTAGGCTGGAGGCTTCCTGATGCGAGTCGAGCGGCGAGGTTCGGGAACGGTGGTGGCGTCTGCCCCGGGAGCCCTTGGCGGCGAGCCGACTGGTCACGGGGCGGAGAGGGCTGGTTCACGCGGGCCCTCAAGCGGTGCGTCGGGGGCTTGTGCTGGTGGGGGCGTAGAGTCGTCCTCGGTTGTGGGCCGTGGCCCCGTTTCCGGCAGTGGGGCTTTTGGCGGTACCTTCGGAATTTCGGCCCAGTTCAAGTCCTCTGGGTCCACCGGCAGCGTCCGGCGGCGGAGCTGGTCAATGTGCCTGTGTAGTACTTGGCCGTCCTCGCACGAGACCTCATACGATCTGGGGCCCTTCACTCGGATGACTCGAGCCGGAATCCAGGTGGGCCCCTTGGCGTAGTTCCGTGCGTACACCGGATCTTCAGAAAAGAACCCCCTGGCGGCCTCTGTGCTTGGGGCCTCTGGCGATGCCCGGTCTGGGTGCAGCCGATCCAGCCGAGACATCAGGCGGCGGCCCAGCAGTAGTTCCGCCGGACTGCGCCCTGTAGTGGTGTGGGGTGTTGTCCGCTGGCCAAACAGGAAGGATGCCAGTTTGTAGTCCCAGTCCGCAGAGTCCAGGCGGCGGAGGGCGTCCTTGGTTGTGCGGGCCATGATTTCCACATGGCCGGTGGTCGCCAGGTGAAACAGCACTGA